>NW_010288152.1:40009-63765 GCF_000700745.2 Antrostomus carolinensis
AGTAAAGAACCTCATCAGTAGGCTGTAGGACTGGAGACATGTCTTACAGTGAGGTTTTACACAAGAACCCCCACCTGCTGCCCAGTGCTGCGACTTCTCTTCTGCTCAGGGAACGTATGGGTTCCTGTGCTGCACTATGGCTGTGTGAGAAAATGTTTTGCACAAGAAAATGAGATTGATTCCCACTGAACAGCCAAATAGGGAGGGTTATAGATATTTGGGATGAATGTCTCTGGATACTGCTTCCTTTTTAAACAGAGACTGAAGTGAAAATGGCTCTTTTCATCCTTCATTTGCCTCTGCTGATTCTACTGTTCTGTCTCCAGACAACAGCACTGCTATGATTTAATGGGAAATGGTAGCTTCTTCAGTGAAAGATCATCAGCATTCAATTGTCAGCTCATCTGCCTTGTTCTGATCCAGGTAACAAAAAGCACACAGCACCCCAGCAGACCATGTCCACTGGCATGAGAGGGATCTTCCAAATCTTTAGTACTTAATGAAGCATTCCTTAATGTAACTCAAAGATTAATGAAAAGCAACTCAAACCTGTTTGGGTTTGGGATATTTTTTGGTCATAAAACGCTACTAAAACACTTCAAGGCTTTTCACTGTTCTATTTTGCTAATCAGCACCTACCAATAAGCTGGAAAAAAAACTTCACTGTTGATGGCAGAGACTACAACACAAATGCAAACACCAATCAAGTAAATTATTTTCTGGTGAAAACTGATAAAGGCAGAATAAGAAACAAATGTGTGGTAAATTGGTCTAATTTAACCATCATCCATTTGAGCACATTTGAATGCAAGGTTTGCATGCAGACTGTTTATGCTTACAGAATGAGAGCCTGGATGGTGAAAGGAAATTAGAGTTGAGATGAGTTACTGGGTAAGATTATTGAAGCAGGACAATGTGGTATGTGATGGCTACTGCAATGTTACAATCGCAGTACAATTTCCACCCTAAGTAGTAGGGTGGAAAGGAGGTGTACTACCCTGTGTGGTTTTAGAGATTCAACAACTGTCAGTCAGGGCTGCAGGAATTAATTAAAGTCTGAAAAATCTGCCTTAAAATAAATAAAAAAATAAAGCAGTCTTTTTTTGTATTTTGCTCAAGAAATGGTTTAGAGATGGCTTGATCAAATAGCAGACAAGAGGAAATGGTTTTTAAACTAAAAGAGGAGAAATTTAGACTAGATATAAGGACAGAATTTTTTACAGTGAGGGTGGTGAAACACTGGAACAGGTTGTCCAGAGAGGTGGTAGCAGCCCCATCCCTGGAAACATTCAAGGTCAGGTTGGATGGGGCTCTGAGTAACCTGATCTGGTTGAAGATGTCCCTGCTCACTTCTGGAGAGTTGGACTAGGTGACCTTTAAAGATCCTGTCCAACCCAAACTATTCTATGATTCTATGAAATAAAGGTGTCTTAAGCAGATGATCCCACAGCCTGTGATGCAGCCATGATGTCCTGACATTCAGTATTCCCTGTTAGATCAGGAGGTGCTTGGATCTGGCTGCTGTAGTCAGACCTTTAAATCCTGTCCCCAAATCATCAACTTAATATACCCAACATCTGCTTCTGATCTCACAGATCAAAAGAGGGCTTGTGCCAGTTGTGTCAGTTCTAAATGAGATAAAAATGAGAAATGGGCCATGCATTCTGGCACTGGAGCAGAAACAACCATAGGAGCAGAATGGTGACCATTCTCCAAAACACAGGCAGCACTCAGGCAGCTCCTCCAGCCTTGACTACAACCTGTAGTGCTGACATAGCAACAATTCCTTAGACCAGATCCCCTTTTTATTCTGCCACCCTGAAAAGTCTGCAGCTTCAGATCCTCAGTTCCTCCTGTGAAAGGAGACAGAAATATAAACTGTTCTATCGTGTCCTGTTTTGGAAACCCAATTCAAGGCTCTTTCCACAATGACTACTAACAGTGTGGTTAATGCTTTCCAGCTGATGAGACTAGACCAAGCCTTTCAGAAATTAACATTTTTTTCTTACACTCTACAAGGACATCTAGATTCCAGGTTTACATATTTACTGCTGAATAATAAAGTATGAAGAGTATTTTCATAAACTAACTCGGCACCAAATTTTACTCTGTTACAGTATTCAAAGATTGCTTCTAACTCTGCAGTGTACTTTTCTTTAACATTTTAACAAAAGTGTTGTCTTGCCTAGCGTTCTCTGGACAGCTTCTCATGCATATTCAAATTGAACAAACAAAACTGCATAATAATTCTGATGTTATTGTCCTATGATTTCAATAGGAGTGAAGATCACTTGGTATAGCTGATGACTGAGTCCAGTATTCTTACTACAGACAAAATAACTAAATCATGTGATTTCACTGAATCGTCTGAATGAAAATAAAAGACTAACCACCCACACAACTCAACTAACAACCTATCAAGATGCACTCCCATGTTTATTATTGAAATAAACCTGTGATTTAAATTCAGTGGCAAAATATTTGCAAACATTTATTCCATTATTGCATGCTCATTTCTTATCATAAGATGAATCAGATGGAGCTCAAGTAATGGTGTAGTTCCATGATGTTTAATGCCACACATATGCTTAGCATTGTGTTCTCTAATCCTCACTGTGCCCCTGCATAGAAATAGTGTGACTTCATCTCCCATTTATTCCAGATGGAGTGACAGACACAAATTTTACTACTGTCAAAACAGCATTAACACTTGGTAGTAACTGGGTACTAAAACGCCATGAACTTATCCCTCCATCACATTGACTGAAATGGTGTTATACTGCAGAAAAGACACCATAATTGGCGTGTTATTGGGAAGAATAGGAATATCAAAGCTACAGTGCAGTGACTGAAGAACAAAATGGATCTGATTCATTACCCTGAAAATCCCATCTAAAATGAATCATCTTGAAGAGCCAGCACAGTTGCACTTTTTCAGCTAAGGACAATGCAAAAAGTTAATGTGCATGAGAGAGTGAGCAATTGCCACTTGGTCAGGCTTGACGGGAACATGAAAGGACGTATTGCTGGTTAGTATGAAAGCAAAGGAACAGAATAGGTGAGAGTAGCACAGAGTTTAGAAGGGTAATAGGGAGCAGAAGAATGAAAAGCAGTACAGAGAGAAACACTAAAGAGAGAGTCAAAAGGGAAGAGGATGAGAGACTTCTCAATTTTTATACAGTTCTGTCTTCACATAAAGCTCCATTTTCCTTTTTGAGTGGCTTTAATTCAACATGATGAAAGTCCCTTTGATACTTTTAGCACTGCCAGTCATTTGCTAAAGACAAATCCAGTTGGAAAAGTGATGGTGTATACATGTGTGTGAGTATGAGTATGTCTGTATATATATGAATGAGAGAAGCCTTGCATAATTAAAAAAAAATACTTGTAAGTACTTTCAGAAAGGCTTGCTACAACAGTAACTGAAGCGTCTTTTAATAAATAGATTTAATATTGGGCATATGTATAAACTAACCCCTATTTACATGTTTCTTCTTTGTGCTTATGTACATAAATCAAAATAATTTTTCTATTAATAGTTACTTTCTGTATGGTGCTGAAAAGATCCATCTACACAGTGACACTCATTCACAATCCAGAGGTTGACAACTAGGAAGTTATGAAGTCAACTCAGTAACAAATTTCAATCTATTCACATTTCCCTCAGAATTAACTTGTCATTCATTATATTATGCACAACCAGCACAGAATTGACTCACTTAATTGGAAAAAAATCTAGCACAAAATGATATTGACTGAATTTCTGAAAATTAATGGCTATATGTCTCTTCCCTTTAATTTCCAGTTGGCAATTCTTTCTAGTGAGTTCTACAGGAAAAGTCTCAATGAAACTGAATACATGAATAATTTTTAATGAAATACCATCATTGTGTTATTTTCATCAATATACTGTTCTTCCTCTGATTGCTTCTGATGGATACCTGCAGGAAAACCAAAGAAACAGTAGCAAGGTTGTGGCTTATGAATCAAAAGGATATTTTTGTACTGGACATGACGAAAACCTGTTCTTCCATTCTAATATATTTCCTAATTCTTCAGGAACTTAGACACTTGATTGAATTGTTACCAAAGTTAGGGATGGCATTATAAATGACTGCAGTAAGTATCTCCATTTTAAAACCTCTATGAGATAACAGCTGACCTCTGGCTTCTGATCTTACAATTAAGCAGCTGAGAAGAGTTAATAGTTTGTTTTTAAAGACATGTGAAATAAATGTAGAGGAATTTCTGTTCATTTATTTAATCAGTTATAAAAAAAGCTATCGATGCCAAGTGTTCCAACAGACCTGTTGGAGAGCAGTGAAGGGGAAAGAGATCTGGGAGTCCTGGTGGACAGCAGGATGACTATGAGCCAGCACTGCCCTCGTGGCCAAAAAGGCCAATGGCATCCTGGGGTGCATTAGAAGGGGTGTGGTTAGTAGGTCGAGAGAGGTTCTCCTTCCCCTCTACTCTGCCCTAGTGAGGCTGCGTCTGGAATATAGTGTCCAGTTCTGGGCCCCACAGTTCAAGAAGGACAGGGAACTGCTTGAGAGAGTCCAGCACAGAGCAAAGAAGATGATTAAGGGAGTGGAACATCTCCCTTATGGGGAAAGGCTGAGGGAGCTGGGTCTCTTTAGCTTGGAGAAGAGGAGACTGAGGGGAGACCTAATTAATGTTTATAAATATGTTAAGGGCGAATATCATGAGGATGGAGCCAGGCTTTTCTCAGTGATGCCCAATGGTAGGACAAGGGGCAATGGGTGTGAGCTGGAACACAGGAGGTTCTGCTTAAATTTCAGAAGGAACTTCTTTACTGTGAGGGTGATGGAGCACTGGAACAGGCTGCCCAGGGAGGTTGTGGAGTCTCCTTCTCTGGAGACATTCAAGACCCGCCTGGACGCCTTTCTATGTGATCTCATTTAGGTTCCTGCTCCAGCAGGGGGATTGGACTAGATGATCTTTCGAGGTCCCTTCCAATCCCCAACATTCTGTGATGCTGTGATTCTGTGTTCTGAAACACATAGATGAAATGGTAACTAAGAGTTAGATATGAGCATCATTGCTTTCCCTTGACAAATAGTGCAACTTCTCCACCTTTGAGATAAAGAGACAACATGTCTGGATTTTCACAAATGAGCGTTGGAAGTTCTTTGGTGTCTGACTGTCCTGGTGGTGGAAGAGGGATCCAAGCTCTCCCCTCCTTTCCCTGACATGGACCTCCGCTGGTGCCTACCGCTGGTGCTTGGCCTTGCACAAGCAAAGGAGGTGGTGGGTGGATGTTTGGCTACATAAGCTGCCATAAAAGCCTTTTCTTTCCTCTCCCTAAGCAAAAGCACATACCCAGCAGGCTTATCCCAGCCATATCCAGCCTCCTAACTGGCACCAGGAATGCTCTGCTCTGCAAAGGGAGCTAGCCCAACATTCAGTTCTTGTTGCAGCTGCACCAACACAAATTCCCTTTTAAGCTGCGCTTCAGGGATGTCCCAGATTTCCTGATGCATAGTTACTTTTGGGCAATTCCAGTGAAGCTAGACACTGAGTCAGAACAAAAACTCTAGGGGAGAAGTTGAGGGGAAAAAAATGGGACAGTCCTCACAAGCTGCCCTGATAGTTTGACTCTTACACAGAGAGTTTAGGGTATTTGTAGTCACCTGTGAAAAAGACACAGCCATGAATGAACTTTTCTCACTTCAGACACAGATAGAAATAAAAACTTCAACTCATACATCTATTGCCACTTCTTTCCACAGTGGCGAATCTCATTTATCTTATTTTTGAAGGAGACAAACAAAGGATTGTGAACCATCAAAAGGCCTCACGTGTGGGCTTGTGTCCTGTCCTGAAAAGCCTACAGCTGCTGTTACACTGGGATAGTGAGATGTTCAGCCTCCCACTGAGGGCCTTTATTGACTTGCTAGAAACAGGAAGCAATGTCAAGGCTTTTTTTCATACACCTGTTGACTTTCACATCACTCCTTTAACGGATTACTGGATCTTCAGATAGTGACTAACGATGTTACCACTAAAGAATTCATTAATACTGAAAAATGTCTGCCATTCATGCAGTTGAGCAAAGCAACTGAAAAGAAGGCATTGGCAGGAAAAACAGGTATATTGTTCTTAATGAAATTCCAAGAAGACAGTTAAATGAGCACTCCCTGTGTCTTAGGGAGTGATAATAGATTTTGCTTTCTTAATAGTGCTGAGAGGTTAGCTCAGTGAATAGCAAGAGGAATGAATGGTATCAAAGTGTGCAAGAGACAAACACAAGTTTAAAAATTTGTTTCTGCAATTATTTCTGCAGAAGTCTGGACCTGATATATAAAGACATTGAAAGGCCTGGGGAAATCCAGCAGAGGCTACTAGGATGGTCAGGGCTCAAGCACTTCACAGAATCACACTTACTCTGCAAACAAAAGCTTGAGGAGCTGGGCTTATTCAGCCTGGATGAAAGACAACTTGTCCAAGTCAGGCTCTTCACAACTGTGCACAGCAGGACAACGAGAGGCAGGAGTCATAAACTGAAATAAGAGATTCCACCTGCATATAAGGAAAAAAAAATCACAGAGGACAGTCAGGCACTGGATTGGGCTGCCCAGAGATTTTGTGCAGTCTCCATCCTTGGAGGCTTCAAGACTCAACTGGATAAAGCACTGAACAGCCTGGTCTCATCTCACAGAGACTCTGCTTGGAGCAGGAGGTTGGACTGGAGGTACCTGAAGTCCATCCCAAAGTGCCAGATTCTGTGATTCTACTTCCTTTCGCGTAGCAGTTTGGGAGGACTTCTAAAGGAGATCACCAGTGAAGAGATGAATATATTTTATCTTCACTGCTTTAAATATGTCTGTCTTTACAAAGAAACAAGCTAACTTGTCAGTCCATATTCATATATCCAGATGACAAGAACCTAGAGATGACCATAAAACCACCAGGAAAAAAAGCAAGGCAAGTTATTTACCATACAAGACTAAATCCTCTTACAACCTGTCCCCTAGCAAAAAGATAGATCTTTACATTAAGAGGTGCAGAACCCTGGAAAAGGAATAATGACCACAAACAACTATTCCTGACTCCTACAAGTGGAATGAAAAAACCTACACAAATCTGTTTGATCATTGCTACCGAAGCGCTTCCATTCATACTGATCTGTTCCAAAGACCATATTACTCCTTCACTGCGAGTGCCTCCATTCACACAGGCACTCATCCAGAATTATGTTGAGAACATATTGCAGAAGCCCTACGTTTCAGAGCTAAAACCCATGTGCTAAACCAGACAGACATTTCCAAGAAGAAAACACATGTATGAAGTTTAAACTGCTCCATACATGGCAGAAAATCTATGTTCTCTGTAGGACTACATCCCTAATCCTTTTGCAACCATATATACAGGGTGAAAAGCTTCAGACCATCATAAAAGCAGCTTTTTGCAAATGAAAAGTATATTGTAAGAAGTTTAAGGAAAAGTATTCTGTTATAAATCCATAGAAGAAAGTGTTATCTGAGTTACTGACTCAGGTTACTGAGATAAAGAACCATAGAAGCCAGTAGAGTCTTGTAAATAAGTTTGGCCTCATTTTGCTTCAGAATTGGAAGGCCATCTACTCAAATTTTATACTAGTATGGAGATGCAATGTATTTTCGAAGGCAGAGTGGTATGTACAAATAAAGGAATAGCTGTCCATAGAGTAATGTAAGATTAGGTGCATTAATGCTAGAGGACTTCACTTTATCAAATTGATTCATGCTGATCTTGGAAGGGCTCAAAAACATAAACATGCCTGGGATCCTCTAGTTGCTGTCTCCCTCATTCTTCTAGTTTGCGGACAAGCAGAAAAAAAGAAAACTTTCCTGAAAGCAAAAGGTTTTTTTTTTTTTCTTTTTAATACAGACAATTATGTTCAAACTACCAGAGCAAAAACTAAAACATAAATGGAAAAAGAACAGCAGAGATTCCATTTCTTCTCATGACTGAACAATTTAATACGTATGACTTGTAACTTCTCTGCATGGGTCTGCCATCTTCTTAAATGCTATTAAACCTCAGTGACAAAATACCTATTAAGAAAATGGCTGTTGTTGAGAAAGAGATAATAAAAATCAGGTAGATTAATGAACTGCATGGGAAACCTCACTCTAGAAATAAGGAAGTTCACAAACTGAGCTTTGCCATTTACATCCCCATTTTAAATCAAACAATCACTTTAATGCATCCAGCTCTGACTGAGAGTGATTTACCAGCCACGGAAAGCATCAGTCAGAGCCTAATAAAATTTTGTATACACTCCATCTGCAATATTAGGTCATATAAAGATAAAACAACAAAGTTTCAAATAATGTTTCTTTTCTTCTTCCTTCAGAAACATTGAATATTGAGGAAAGAGGACACTGGACTTTTGGCTTCCTGTAGGTACATAGAAATCTTCAATGAGGCACATAGAGCCCATTTGTACAAAGGATCATGTTCAGATAACAAGTGGAGATGGGATTTTGTGCATGGTAGGAATATACAATAGGCAGTAGAGTTGCAGTTACAGGTCATAAATAACCTCATGGATCTATAATCACTCCAGAGCCTGCCAAAAGCAATTCCTTCTGGACTGCTAGAGCTTCCAAACCCACCTACTCAATGCCTAAAACTGACAGTTGAGCATTTGGACCAACATTATGGCAATATGAAAATAGTACCGTCTGTGTCAATAAGCAATCACTAATATCTCTGGCTATTGTTTTCTGCTATTATTTTAGAACACAAATTTTTTTCAGTTATTGGATTTTGGAAAAGGATTAAGGAGATAAGAAGCTGGTGTTTGAAATAATAATTTGAGAGGAAAAACAGAAACAACGAAAAATTCTGCAGCTACTCATGATATTCACAGTTATTTTAGAACAATTGACTTTGTTACGTACAAATACAATAAATACACTCTTAGCTTTTTAACGTGGATGTGAATATTTGTATATTCAATAGCTGATTTTCATTTCCATTTTGAATGTAATGAATTCTAAAAATTATTATATTTGGGCAAAATAGAAGTATTATTGGGATACAATTCACAACAAAATCAAACATTAAGGTAGCTTAAATGATGCACTGCAGCAACCTGTTGTTCAAACAACAAATGCTCAAATAACCAATGAAATGTTAAAATGGAAGACAGCAAAACTGATTTTTTTTTTGCCTCTTCATTTATTTAAATTCCATGAGATAAATCAGCACCCCATTTTAAACCTACATTTAATGATAATTAATAAAATAACAGAAGAAATATATTCACAATCTCAAGATATAATTGCATCTTTGCATCAGTTAGCACAATTTTCTTATACTCATATTGTCCTAACTAATATAGTTTTTTCCACACAAATAATCTTGCAGAAATATAATCTCATTTGTTTCCAAGTGAAATATTATTCAAGACTGGATGCTGAATGAGCTGAAGCATTAATTTGTAAACCTTATTATTTTAAAGTTTGTGCTGTAAGAGATGCCTTTTATTTCCATTTGGATATCTCCATTAGAAACTATTAAATTATGAAGTGCTGAAATGGCTGAAATTGTGAGGAACTCAAGCAACCTATTCAGGCCAGTGGAATATTTGCATTCTCTTCAGTTGCCTTCAGATCAAACCCTTAACCCAACACCTAAGCTTCCGAGGTCATTCCCTCCTCCTCTGGCTCCCTGGTCTTAACACAATTCTATACCCCTGAAGACAGTACCAACCATAGGTCAGGTCCTTTCTCACTTGGGAAGTAATATCGCAGGTTACTCTGTGCTTACTAGACTCATCACCTGTCTCAGCTACACACTGTTGCATGGGCTGAACTCAGTCATAGAGTACACAGGGGAAAATTCATGCCAGCGGTAATTTGACCCAATTTCTCAATGATTCAGTTCACTAATTTGCTAAATGAGACATAGTGGCACCCGTCCCATAAGTAAACTGTGATGTTTAATGATGCATTTAAACAGGTTTTAAATTCCAAGCTGTATGAATATACAAAACTACAAAAGAGACTGAAATAAAATCCTGCCAAAATTCTGTTTGCAACATTTAAAATATTTTAATTCTATAATGTTGAGATAGGTTTCCCCAAGCTCCAGGAAAATAGGCAGCTCAGTAAAGGAGATAGTAGGAGCAAGCCTCTTATGAGAAAGGTTCACCCATTTCTAATGTGAGGAATAAACCAAAATTGAAAGGCAATATGAGTGCTCACCTGGGCTTTGCTCCTTTATGATGCTCAAGGATCTACCTATCTTTTAATTGAACTAATCAGTACAAAAGGATAACATTAATCTTTAAATATGCACTTCTAAGTTTACCTTTGAAACTTATTTCCAATTTTTATAGTTATATTTAAAAATCAATCCTGACTTCTGCAGTGCCGTACAAAAGAAGAGAGCAAATTCCTGCAACATTTCCAAACAGAGTAAATTGATCTTTTGCTGGACAGCTAATAACACTGTTTCCACCTTATCTCTCTGTGGTTTTTTATTCCTGGACTGTCTCAAGAATCCTACCATTTTGCAACAAGATTGTATTTTTATCCTCTTTCTACAAACTGAAACAAACTTTCCACAGAACAGGGGCAAAGTGCTTGCAATAAAATAAAATCAGCTTTTTGCAAAAAGCTTCCACTCCAACCTGAACTAGCCAGGGATGATTTATAAACCACTGTGAAAGTTATTAAAAATGTATTCTGTTTAGACAATTAGTATTCAAGTTTAATTCTACCCTTATTAAAATGGTCATTTTTGCTATTCTTTCATTTGATGAATGGCTATAATCTGGCACAATTTTTGGATCAGATTGCAACAATATCTGACTCAAAGGCCATGCCTAGCCTGCAGCTGCTCAGTTCATAGACCCATAGAATGGTTTGGGTTGGAAGTGACCTTGAAGATCATCTAGTTCCAACCCCCCTGCCGTGGCAGAGACACCTTTCACTTGATCAGGTTGCTCAAAGCCTCATCCAACCTGCCCTTGAACACTTCCAGGGTGCTGGCAGATGAATCTCCCATCACCAGCCAATGATGTTATCTGAGCAGTCGCTGATTTGGGTGGCTGATGGACAATGGAGGTGACTGCCAAGCTACTTCACCTCCACATTGCAGTGTGGCTGCTCCTGTTGGCATATGCAAACTCACTGCTGGCCTCTCTGCAACGTACACAAGTGTGTAAACAAGAAAGACTTAGCAGAGAGCCCATGGTAGATCCCAGAGGCCAACTGTGAAACCACCATCAAGTCCACAGTGGCCTGACATTATTTCAGAGACCAGAGCTATTTAAATATGAACAAACAATCACTTTACTCCTGTCCAAAACTGTGACCCAGCAGTGGGACAATTGTGCCTGCTGATAGTCTGGCAGATACTGCCGACCTGCCTCCCTGGTGTAGGATGGCTGACCACATGTGAGCTGCTGGCAGGAGGCAGCTTGGCTGCACATCAAGCAGGTGCAAGATGTGAAGGGGATGAAAAAATAAGTAATGCTGCCTACAAAAATAACTGGGGCTTTAGTACATCTACTGCTGGCTCAGGGGTGACCTGCACATGGCGCAGCAATGATTTTAAGTCAGCGGTAGCAAGTTTATGAGTATGTGCTTCACAGACACAAACTGAGCAACAGGTCACTGTAGCTCTGGGAACAAAAGAACCAGAAAAACCCCCAGACAAATGGTCTATTCTGCTTCCTCAGTTTCCAAAGACAGATGCTTTAAAGCAGACATAACATTAAGGCTTTGTGTTCATTTCCCTCAGATTACTGAAAAATATAAAGCTTAGTTTCATGGGAAATGTGTCTGGCTGGACCTGTATCAGCTGCCTGATGTGCTTACTTAAGAATAATGTGGTCTAGATACATTTCTCAGAGACTTGTTTCCCATTACAGTTTTACATGTATACCAGAAGAGTGCTGTGCAGAATTACCAAGAAAGGGTACTGAGAATGCCAAAACAAAAGAGCAAGAAGTGTAACAAAAGCAGTTCTTTGCCAGTGTTGTCCCCAAATGGAAAGCCAATGCTGGTTAAATGATGTGTGACAAACGTGCAAAAGGTACAAGGCCACTAGTAAGACAGTTAATTCTATGCCCTCTTCCTGGAGGAGGTATGAATTTCTCACTGTCTATTCAGGGCAAGAATTACTTTTGCTGCTCCAGTTTCACACATCAAGCAAATGTGGTTTAGGGAGGTGATAGGAGAAAGAGAGCAAGTTGAAACGGCCACCTAGTTCCTTCCTCTGAAAATCAGGGCTGGGTGTCCTCATGGAGGTACACAGATGGGTCAGACTGGAAGAGTAAGTTGTCCACACTGGTATTTAGGCCACACATCCTCTGGAATGTGGATTTATACACAAAGTACCTGACTTTAGCTTTGAGAGATGGAGATGGTTTGGCTACAGATATATCCTTGGCTGAGGGAGTTGGAGAAAGCAGGGGAAACACATCAAGTGATAATATAAAGAGAAATTCTATCTTGGCTCATCTCCTATTCTTCTCTGTTCACAATCACAGCATGCTTAACTGGATCTTTCCAGCCCAGAGCAACAAAATGAATTTATAATGTTCTTAATTGCTTTTCTTTCCTTTTGCCCCAGCTGGTAGATGGACCTGTACCATATTAACAATGCTTTGTGTTGTGCTTGCAAGAATGATAATAGAACCAACAAAATGATTTTATTTCCTGATCTGTGCACACTGCAAAGAAAGTTCAGTAAGCAGCATTTGGTCTTTATTTATTTTCACTGTCAGCTCTTGCCTGAGATCAGAAATGATTTCTGCTGTATTTTGTTTGCTTTTATTATATGGTGTTCTGAATTTTCTCTTTTAATTGTCACAAAGAATGTTTTTTGGAAACAAGCCAAGCTTGCTGAAGCTTTGCTGTAGATGTAGGAAAGCAAGGGATACTGTGGGACAGCACACACCAAGGCATGCTTGTAGAGTCTACCAACAGACAGGGGCAAAAGAAGATGACTTCTATCACATGCATCAGCCAAGAAATACATACAACTGGGGTTGGATATAATGAAGATTTTAGTGACAATTGCCTGCCTTTAGAGGTAAGCTAAAGAGTCAACTCGAAGCAGAGACACCTTCAAATGTATTCTCTCATTCAGGAATAAAGTTCACCATTCTAACGTCTACAGAACCAGCACAAGTCTCTTCTGGCTTCTTGTCATTTTACCGGATTATGGAGAAGTGTTTCAGAGTTGTATTTGTGCTCTATCTATGGAATGAACCTGCCATCATACTTTTGCATATATGTATCATTGTCCTGTCCCTCTGAAAAGGATATCTGACTGAGGAATATGAGGTACATTCAAATTCAAGTTTTAAAAATGTAAAAGACTGCAAAATATTAAGAGATGGTCCGGATGACCTGCTAAGAGTTGGTATCTTACACCTGGTGAAAGAAAAGTTGGTGGAATTGACTCCAGGAGGTTTTGGTATGAGCCATTTTGAACTGACTCTACCAGTCCTCCTACATAGAAGTCAGACTAAATAGTTCTTTCTGATAGGAAAGATCATGAGCCTCCAATTATTATTTAATGTTTTATATAAAAATTACAGATTTTTTCCCTGAGGTAATTTCACTATTGCATAGTTGTATCTTTCTCAAACATTATGCTTTAGAAGGAAAAATTCAGTTTTCTTCTTTATAACCCTTACAGTCTAAGGCTGCATGTGGAAAGCAATGCACAACTGCGTGAAAAATTTTGCTTCTCCTCACAGAAGGGGACCCAAAAAAATTGTTATTTCCACTAGGGTGACTTTGATTTTAGCTTTATTTTATTTTCTGATGAGGAGACAGTCACAGCAGATAGCATGCAGTGCTATGCTGCACCCCAAAGAAGGCTGTGAGAGAGTATGAAATTAGTTCAGCTAGTGTTTGTGCCAACTAATGTTAATTTAAATACACTTTTAGTGTGGAAAAAAAACCCAGGCTGGGACCATTTCAGTCTTTGAGCAACACAAATGATTATGGCTCTGCTTACGGAGCTGTGATTGAGACAGCTAGGAGAAACGAGGGCTGTGGTTTTTGGTGTTCTCCCAAGGAAGAGCAGGGTGTTATCTCCTCCACTTCCAGGGAGTGGAACAGCAGTGAACCATCCATGGGGACCTCAGTGGATCAGAAAATCAGCCCCACAGGGAGTTTCTGCCTCGAAAAGACAGCTTGAAATCACTGGCTTACCTTTAGGGCCATGAACATTTTACAAGCTCTGGGTTAGTGAATCGTGAATCCAGACCTTTCCTTAGTACATCCATTTAATTAAGTAAGTCCCAAGACTTTTTCATGTCTCTGTTCTCAATTAGGCAAGCTGCAAGTGCCTGTATGGGTCAGAAGAGACAGAGTTCAATTTGTGTCACTGGAAACTGAAGCACCAGATTCAAAGTTCCCACCCAGATCCACTATTAAGTAATGTCAGAATATTTCATATGGGAGTGGATTTTGATTTTAACCATCTTGGCTGAAAACATGGGTTTTCTTTTTCTGCATTGCTCTTACATTATTTGCAGGCACCAATTAATCTCTTGGTGAGTGATTTCTTCCAAACTCAAGTAAACATAGACAGTAATTTTCCCCTGGAATCAGAGAGATCTGTTCTTGCTTTTCTTGCCTTTCTTCAGCAGCTGAACTGTTTTTTTTCTGGTGGTGTTCTCCTGCTTACTTTAGTTGGGAACAAGGGCGATGCCAACAAGAGGATTAGCTGTGGGGGACTCACAGTTGCTCAGAGCCTCTGCTTTGCAGGCAGGACCAGAAGAACCTCATGGATCTGTCTTCATGGCCACTTTGTACACAGTGGCAGGGGGCGGGCCCCCTTACACCCCCTTTTCCCAAATCTGGAGCTGGCAAAATTTCCCTCCTTAGGCAGTGGTGAGGAGAAATTCAGGCTACTTTGAGCTCAAATACTCTCATGCATCTTTTGCAATTCACAGGTCAGGTTCTACATAGTCCAAATAGAGAGGAAGGTCTTTGTCAGACCAAATATTTAGCAGCAGAAGGATCTGGGGATGTCTCCATTCACTGCCAAGTTTGTGAGTGTCTGATGGAAAGAGTA
This sequence comes from Antrostomus carolinensis, assembly GCF_000700745.2. Taxonomy (NCBI): domain Eukaryota; kingdom Metazoa; phylum Chordata; class Aves; order Caprimulgiformes; family Caprimulgidae; genus Antrostomus; species Antrostomus carolinensis. The sequence continues at coordinate 55,067 of NW_010288152.1, forward strand.
CTTGAAGGAACAGTTAGCAATGGATATTTTAGCACTGCCATTGACCTAAAATTCCCCAGGAATGAGATCAGACGGCAGGGATTTCTATAAAAAGAGGAAAATAAAGCAATCTAGTGAGTCACACAAAATTAGTTATTTAATTGTCAAATGAAAATCTTACAGCTGAAAGAAAATACTAGTGAAAGACGTTTTGTGTATACGCACAATAGCACTGTCCCTTCATCCCTAAAGTATGGTTTGCACAGTTTTCTTGGCATCTTGTCTTCAGTTTATCTTAGGTAACATTTTTCTTGTGCTGATAAATTCCCTTTCTTCCTACTGGAAAAGTTAATTGTTTTCCACTCCGCTATGGAACAGTCAACATGGACTCAAATCCACCTCTCTGATAGTTAACTGTTTTGCAGAATTGTTGCTTCAATTTTGTTGTACTAAAAAGGAGGTAAGGCCCATTCAGTAGGACATATAAGCAATATTGTCCAAGACTAAACCTAACAGCATCCAAATTTTTTCCCATTTTAGTGCCCAAGAACCTACAAATATTATTACTCTTGTTATTTTTAAATAGCTGTAATTCCTACCAGGTTGTTCTAATCAAATCTCCCCATTAATTTCTTTTCCAAACTTATTAAGATAATTGCTCAGTCTCCTTCGCAGTGCACAGCATTTCCACCTCCCATGAGGATCGATGTGCACACAGGTACCTCCTGCTGTTCGATTTGTCTCATGCAGCCTTTCACAGGAGGAGAAATCTCAGTTCTTCTGATGTTTGTTTCCTCCTCTGTGAAAACTCCTCTGCAGCAGGGGAGGTCATATCAAGGGCAAATTTTCTGCTCCTTGTTACCTAAGTATTCATAGCGGTACTGAATATTCACATTTGCACGTATGCTGGTATGATGTGCAGAGCATATTGGCTAGTACCTGTCTCTTATTGAGTCATTCTCAGATACCCCAAAAATGAGAGACTTGAAGTCAGCTGCTAACAAAGGCTCTTATTTTAAAGAGTTTCAGAAAAGCCATTTAACAATTCACTTCCAGTGTAGTGAGCACTGGATTCATCAAATAAACACTAGGTTACACAAATCCATATTTATCACTCTTCAGCAAACAGAAATCTAAAGTAACATTTTAAAATAAATTACAAGACGCAAGACAAATATTGCACAGTGAGAAAGTAAGTATATACTACAGAAAGAATGATGGTATATCCTGTCCTCATGGTAAAAACATGAGGAAAAAAACCATAGAACTATTAATGAGATTGTCATATTGATGTAGACAGAGTGAGGCAAATGCCATAACATCTTTTGTAAAGCATTCTGCATTAATTGACAAACAAGATGTTCCATTTCCCCACTATATTCAGAGGATTATTGTTAAAAAAAATAAAATAATTAAAAATGACAAAATCTATTACCAAAAATTACTTGAAGACTTTTTTTTTTTTTTTTTCCCTGGCTCTGTACTCTTTCTCCCTCCCAGGAGGATTCAAGGTCTACAAAATCCTTGGCAGCATGGCAGTATTTTTGTCACCGTCTCCATTTAGAGGTGATTATTTTGGGCAACATAATTAGAGGTTTTGCATACAAACAGCAGTAATACATGACTGAAAGTTTAAACTGGGAGATTTCAGGGGAAGGAGTGTTTGCTGAAAATTTGCTGTGCTCAGTTTATCCATCAAAAAGATTTCAAAATGGACTTTTTCTCTCATCAGGAACAGGAGGAAAAAGACACATCATGATTGTACATTCAAAAAGTCCAAAAGCAGAAATGCACAAATAAGAAAGGAAAACAAAAGAAACCCTGACTAAATAAATGGCTCATGGTCAAGCCTTAAAAATCAGTTTTGCCTCACAGAAACATAGGCTACAGCAGAAATTAATGAGTAGGCTGAAAGCAAGTGCAGTTACCACTTCTAATCTGCTCATTACATTTATATACTATATGCTATGCAAAACATGCCTATAGGAGTTGCCTCTCTCACCTCCTGCTTTGTCTGTTTTTTTCCAAGGGTGCTGTTTAACATGAAAGGTAATTCTCTAGAGGAAAGACAAAAGGTTTCTTTTTTGTACTGACTATCTGAGCTCCTGGGCTCTCCTGCATTGCAAATGGTAAATGAGTTTCCAAAGAAATGTGGAGGAATGTTCTCTCATTCACCAAAATGTGCATTGAGGTTATGATTTCCTAGAGATTCATAACCAAAATCCAGCAGGCTCTGCAAGTGGAGGGCATCTGGGAAACATGTAGTAAAACTGAGATTCCTCTCCTTCCCTTCAGCTATTTTAAAAGCTGGAGGCTGGCCCTTAACAAGGCACCTCAGCCAACCTAAGAGACTGGACAGAACTGAGATGACTTGCCCCCTGTATTGAAAACAAAGGGAGCATGGCCAAATAGCTAGGTAAAGGTAGGTAAATTGAAATTTTCCTTAAAATGACTGGAGGTGAGGACTTTACCAAGAGGTAAAGATAAATACTACTTCCCCCTGTAATTCAGAAGACTCCTCTTAGATTGAGCAGCAAGTGTGCTGCAAACAATGAGAGAACAAAATTGCTTTCTTTGTGTGGAATTTTAATTATCTTCTGTAGATAATGTTCTAGATATCAATTATTTCTTTAGTATACATGATTCATCAATATTTAATTTAACTGAGATTTTAGCTAAACTGCATTTTCTAGCTTACACCTTGTAACTTAATCAATATGCACTTACAATTCTCCCCTAGCATGATGTAAGTACCAAACCTCTAAACTTGCTTTCCAGATTGCTGAATCTTATCTGAGGCTAAAAATGCCCAGCACTTTCAGCAGCAGCAACTGCTCCGTGAATTCAGAAAATGTGTTTCAAAACAGATTGCATGAACTGAGTACTTCATCATATGTATCGAAGTAGGTCAATATAAATTGTAAAAAGTAGCTGGAAATTTAGATATAACTTGTTTACCCTGATTTGTACAGAGACTTAGGAAGGGAATTTGTCAATTTAAAACATTTATTCTGTCATTAACAGAAATAATGAAGCTTGTTTTCCTATGGAGTTGTATAGAAGCGAAACCTAATGGAATCCTTCCCTCTTGTGATCATTAAATCTGTGTGGTTGGGCAGTTGCATTATTAAATAATAGATGAAACATGAAAATGCCTGGAGGAAAACTGAGTTGAACATCTATTGCATTCACTACTGTGCATGTAAACAAACAATATTCCCCATGCCAGAAAGCTTACAATCCACAAGAAAACACTTAAGGAAAAGGGCACAAACACAACTGTGTTAACCTGAAGGCTGACAGTTTAAAAACAGGTTCTTCAGGGATTTTCATTTCTTTGCAGATGATCTAGGGTCCAGTCCTAAATCCAGAGAAGTCAATAAAATATACCCATTGACTACAGTAAGCTATCAACCACAAAAGAAAGAAGAAAAGAAAGAAGGAAAAAGAAAAGAAGGAAGGAAGGAACGAAAGAACTTACAAGGATTTCTCTTCTACCTGTTCTGTAAAGCCTACTTTAATGGCATCTTAAAGAGACCAACTTGTTTTCTTTTTATTAAAAAAGTATATCAAAGCAATAATGAGTAGTTTGATCCCAGTATGAGAGAAAATTTTACCTCTTATTTTTTATTAAATAATCCCTTTCAGTTAATAACAATCCTATTTTCAAAGTAAGAAACTAGAAATCTCTGTGTGACTATTCCGTATAACAGGAATAAGGTGGTTTTATTTCTGCAGGGACAGTAAATTGGAGCCTTTCATCAACTACTATTCATCTCCTCTTTTTATGAGGATGTAAGTAAGTAATTATCAGTGAAGTTCAATGATCAAGGTGCTGCATAAATTTGCAGAAGAAACTAATCCTAATTAATCTGACTAAACATATGGTTTAAAATAATCCCCAATGCCAGTAGTTTTTTCTCAATCATTTGCTTTTATATTAGAATTTCATCTGTCCTTCATGCTTGGTATTTGAAATGGTACCCAAAGGAGATGTTTTTACCTGGAAATTTCACAATGTTGTCAAATACACCTTCAGGTACAAAAGGACAAAAACAAATACTCTATTGCTATAGATGAGCACAGTTTATGAAAAAGTGAACCAATGCCAACAATCTTTAGGAAATTTGGTGAAGATAATTAAGGAACAAGTTTATGGCATGCAATGGATAGAACTGAATAGCTATAGGTCTCTGCCACAGCTGTGAGGAAGTTCTCTCCAGGCTGTTCTTGATGGGGAGGAAAAGGGGAAAGGTGGGTTCTGTACGGTGGTTTTACACTGGGTTTTCATTAATGTGTTTATGAAGTTTTTGGCTGTTTTATTTTGAACCATTTTTTAGCCATTCTAGACCTTCATCCCCCTATACTCATTTTGTTTTCTTAATTCCTCAAACTCCCCAAAGACATACACATAAGGTTGGAATAATCTCAAATGTACCTGCAGAATGAGTGATTTTAATGTTAATGTTAAATCTGATACTTCATTGCCACAGTGGATCAAGAGCTCTGCTGTGCCACCCTTGACCCCTGGACTTGAGCCTGAACTGAGCCTCAGGACCCCCATGCCATGGTCTGGGCAAGGAACCACCAACCTGTTTGACAAATTCTCCACTGAGGGACCAGTTTAAAAAACAAAACAAAACAAAACAAAACAAAACAAACAAAACCAACAAACAACCACAACCTAAAGGTCTTTTAAATGTTAAGGGCGTACTTAGCTGTGTCAAAGTCTAGAGGTTTCAAAAACATCTTCCTACTGAGAATTGAGTGCCTCTGAGTGCTGTCAGGGGCACTAAGTTACTTCCCTTTACCCTTCAACAAGCATATGAGTTGTCTGACACATTGAGAAACCTGCAAGGCCCACACAGAAAATTGGCAAAACACTACCCCAGGTTATAATCAAGTGGATACAGAGAAATACAATCCTTCCAGATGATGTTTCTGATGCAAAACAGATGAGTACCCAAGTACCTTCCCTTGTATGAGCTGATATCAGGAAGAGCCTGTAAATAGTGCCCAAAATCATAGAATCATAGAATGGTTAGGGCTGGAAGGGAACTTAAAGATCATCTAGTCCCATTCCTCCTGCCATCAGCAGAGACACCTTCCACTAGACCAGGTTGCTTAAAGCCTCATCCAGCCTGACCTCGAACACTTCCAGGGAGGAGGCATCCACAATTTCTCTGGACAACCTGTTCCAGTGTCTGACCACCCTCACAGGAAAGAATTTCTTCCTAATATCTCATCTAAACCTCCCCTCTTCCATTTTAAAGCCATTACCCCTTGTTCTATCACGAACTGTCCTTGTAAAAAGTCCCTCCCCAGCCTTCCTGTAGCCCCTTCAGGTACTGGAAGGCTGCTATAAGGTCTCCCTGGAGCCTTCTCTTCTCCAGGCTGAACAGCCCCAACTCTCAGCCTGTCCTCGTAGGACAGAACTGCTCCAGCCCTTGGATCATCCTTGTGGCCTCCTCTGGACTCACTTCAGTACATCCATGTCTTTCTTATGTTGGGGGCCCCAGAACTGGACACAGTACTCCAGGTGGGGTCTCACAAGAGTGGAGTAGAGGGGCAGAATCACCTCATTTGAACTGCTGGCCACATTTGACCCTGTTCCCCTTTACACCCCCACAGCAGCCAGAGAGACCTTCATAAACTTGGAGAGCTGTAAGCAGGCTGATAAATGCTCATAGTCCAAGCTTTGTCCCCATATATGGGTGCTGGAACCAGAGCTGTCCCACACTATACCCACAGCCAACAAATGTGCCCATCTGAGCTGCCCCTGCAGCCAAGCTGTTCAGATGCAGAGACATTCAGGGAGGTTGGCTCATAGGTGGGAAGGAAAGGTTAGCTAAATAGTTTCCAGTGCTCTGTCCTTAAACAAATAATTGGTCTTTTTCATCTTCCTCCATTTTTTTTTTCCTGAATGCTAGTAAACTTAAATTGTCATTGTTATGGATTTGTAACAAGTATATATTTCGTTTTGAAAATAAATAAATAAAATTAAAATCTAATTATAAAATAAATATATAATCAGTTACTTATTTTAATATCTTTCTCTTCGCTGGATTTGATCTGAAATGCTCAGGAAAATCTGAGGTGGTTTGCACTACTGTTTTTCTTTAGATGACAAGTACAGAAAAGAATGAAGCTTAAGGACCCAATCCTGCAAATTGCAGGTTGTGCATAACATAATTCTTTTACATGGACAACATAAATTCCAGCACCTGCTCATACAAAATTCACAAGCTAACAAAACACAGCTGAGCTTCCATATGAACAAATTTCAGCATTTCCTCAGGGACAACTGAGGGGTGCACTAGTTGCAAATAGTAATTTCAGAAGTCCAAATGATTTCTGAAAAAATAATAGAGACTTAAAGAAGTTGGAGCTGTCATAGGTGGGATTCTGATTGTAATTAACCCAGAGCAAGTCTGGGATATTTCCACTGGATACAGAGGCAGTATGTGACATTGGTGCAGGGTAACAGCTTTAAATTCCAAGCCTTAAATCCCTACCTGTGTTCAAGAAATTCTTGGATTTTAGAAATGAGAAGTCATCGTCTGTTTGCCATTGTTTTTCCTTTAAGGCAATAGTGAGGGCTTTTCGTGTAATAGTTTATACATTATTTTGGCCTTTAGATCTCTTCCTGCAGGGGAAGTTAGAGTAAAACAAGTCTGAAAAATATCGACTGATTTGAAATGAGCTTCCAGAAGGGGAAGCTGGGTTTTTTTAATTCTTTTTTTTAAGTTTTAATCATTTTAGTGCTCATTACACTAGAAATGTAAGATGCCATTCCTAAGCTTAACAAGTTCACCCGTTGCATGCAAATAATCTGTGATTGGCAGGACTTGGTTGAGGATGGGGCACTGGCTGACTCTGCAGCACCCCGTAGAGGGATGCTGTGCAGAATATGTACAGAACATTGCTCAATGAGACTGAAAAAAACAATGTGTCATCCGTGCTGTGAGCATTCTAGCTCAGCTCAGCTGAAATAGCAAATAGTCTATCTGGTTTAGGGGAAGCTTAGTCTTCTGAAAATCTCTCATCTGCTTAAAAACCCAATGTTTCTATTCCTGAAAAATCCTTGCCATTCCTGCAGAGCATTTACTACAGGACAAACAATTGTAGCATCCAGAACATAACATTGATAACACACACAATTAAGTTGTTATAATGTATTTCAAATAACTAAAGTCATGAGGTTATTGAGTTTTTCACTTATCCTCTGAGATTTGTACCATTTCCTTGTTATAAAGAGGCTGCTTATGGAAGGGGAAGGTGTGAGGATGGTTATAAATGGTAGAGTCATGGGGAGATAATTGCTCCTAGTAAAAGGAGCTGGGAATCCACAATAGGATTTTCACTATCCATAGCTATTTTTCAGTCTGTTTGTACTTTGCATGCACCATGCATGCATTTATATTTCCAAAATTTGTATAAACAGTTATTAATGCTAAGAGTATACATTACATTTCTTAACTTTGGAGACTCTTATAAGAAATGTCACCCTACAGTAGCTGTAAAGCAGTTTATACTTTATTCTCTATGACTCAGATATTTCTGGGCCAGTCTTGCAAATACAAATCACAGTACAGAACCTAGTCAATAGGATGAAGTACTCAGACCTGAATGGTGCATACCCTGAGTGAATACACCATTTTACCACATCCTATTTATATATCCATTGTGCTGTGCGTGATAAAGCAGTAGTCAAAAATAAGAGCTCAGCTGGAGACTCATAATTAAATTTGAATAAATTTGCCCAATTTTTTGTTATGCAAAAACGTATTTCCTATGGTGTCTGGGTTACAAAGACATCACTGGCACTTAGGAGATGAGCAGATGAGGTTGAACCAGTTGACAATTAGTGAAGCACTGCATCTGCTTGCCATTTGCAGTCCCCAAGGCATTAGCTTTGCCTCCTGAGAGCTGTCTTCTGTTTCAAGAATAGAAGTTGGTTTGGTCTGTTACTTGTCTATCACCTTTCAAGATTTTAGGGAGTCACCTTCAAGTTAGCTTCCACACATGAACACCTCAAACTTTCTTCCCTGAGTTATAAATACACCAGCACAGCCCGTTCATGCCAGCAAAGCACAGGCTCCTGGTTCACAAATAGGATTTAAGTAAACAGAATAAAGAATTTGAGAGCTCTTCTCAAAGACTTTGGCCCAAATGCAGACACCTTTCTATCTGCAGGTGCTCTCTGAAGCACTGTGATCGCTACAGTGTCTGAGTTCAAGAGACTGTGGATGACTATCTGTCACAGTGCCTGCAACACCTTGATTTAGGGATGGCAACCTTTTCTTCCCACTGCATCTGGCGGGAGCTGGGAGCTGGAGCCTCAGAGCAGATCCTCTTAATTTCTTAATGTTTGCTTGAACTTAGATGCCATGGTTGTCATACTGCTTAACTTATGTATTTATAAGGTGCTATGAATATGCTCCCTTACACTTCCCCACCAGCTCTGACTTAATCTCTCAAGTGGTTACACATCAAGGCTTCCGCAGAGTCCAGTGGCACTGCCTGTGTCTGGAGCTCCCTTGCCAGGAGGAACGAAGAGTCTCGTAAACTGTAGGTTTTTAATTTGAGCAGAGCATGGGGAAAAGACATGGCCCTCATTTATATTGATGTGAACTGATAGCAAATTAATTACAAAATGCAAAGCTAATAATGAAGAAGACTAGTGTTAGAGCAATTGTTGTTCTTAATTGTTTTGGGGG
>NW_010288152.1:63807-73531 GCF_000700745.2 Antrostomus carolinensis
CATGCTTTGGCTATCGAGGTAGCTCGTATGTGACTGTGCATATATTTATGCACAGCAGACATTATAAAATAATACAGAGAGCCTTGATTGATCAGACAACCTTTAGAGAACAAGGCTTCTGTGGATAATTTATCAAAACAAAACCATCTTCCTGGCACAAGTTTGCTTTATCAATTTTGTTTGAGCTAGCTAAATAAACACATTACCAGTATTCCATTATCTTTTGCTGTCTGTACTAGCATTGCAGCATTTTCAGTACCAAGATAAACATTTATAATAGTGGATCATTGCATTAGGCTATTATCATCAGCTTTTAATAAAACAGATTGCTATTGACCAGTGGGAATACGATGGACCTTTAAAATCAGGCAGACAAGTCATTTTTTTCAGTAGTTGCCCTTGTTATGTTCTTGTCTCACAATAAATATGAGATTATTTATCCTTCAATAAAACAAATTTAATCTAGTTTACATTACCATGGGAAAGAGCCCATACAGATATGTATTACTGAACGAGTAACTTGGGGTGCATTTACGTCAAGCTTAGCTTCTGGTAACTTTCTGTTGTGCCCATTCCAGCAACTCACCTCATAATTGTCTGTCGAGGGTTGCCATAAATCTAGAGACCTGTGATGGGAGTATGATTTTATCAGACTTACCACTGTCCTCCAGTCTGTCTCATTACCTGTTATGTCTAGCTATCCAGTGAGAGCTAGAAAAAGCTTACCTTTCCCTTGTTACAACACAGATAGGAGTATAATAAATGGTTTCCAAACTGCATACTGCAAAAGTTGTCTAAGGAAGTTACAGACCATGTGAACTTGTAGTGCCTAAGCCTTCTCAGCAAAAAGGGACAAGTTCATGTTATAATTGTTACCAAGACTTATGTCTACGTCTACCACCCAGCAACAGGTTTGCACTTCAACAGCACCTTTGCATATCAAAGACTAATACCTTAACAGAGGCAAGGCAAATCACGAGCTGATACTTGGAAGAACCAGGTAACTACAGGCTTGTTAGCCTTACCTCAATTCCTGGAAAGGTAATAGAACAGCTCATCCTGGAGGTCTTCCCTAAGCATGTGAAAAACAAGAAGGTCATCAGGGATAATCAGCATGGATTCACCAAATACATTTATTATTCCCTTCTCTACTGTCCCTTGCAGCCCATGAAGATGCTAAAAGCTGCCTTTGTTTCTCTGGGGAGAAGATGACAGTTGCTGATGCTGCGATCACTTAATCTATTTTTGCTGATGTACTATTCAGTGCTACAATTTAGTTCTACTAATTGATTCCTCCTACAAGAAAACGGCTGATGAACATCCATTTAAAAAGTATGCCAAAATTGGGCTGATCTGCCACTCTTAAGACTGCAGTTACTTTTGACTATTTAAAATAAGAGTAAGCACCTTAGTCACTCAGTTGCCTTAGGTAATGCTGTATAACACTTACATTTTCTTTCACTTTATTTATTGTAACCATAAGTATCTGAGGAATAATTAATTTATTCAAATTTTGGGCTCTCTCTGTACCTCTTGGTACTTCTGCTTTTCCATGCAATGGTAGAAGACAGCTGGTATTAGCCGTGGCTGGAAACAGTTTTGTATGATATCTAGCCCCTTTCTTCACCCTAATTTTGGCTGGTGTGAAGTCAGGAATAATGAAATTAATAAAGTTGCTTATGTATGAGAGTTTTCCCAGGCAAAATTATTTGACACTTACAAAAGGAACTTGTTTTCTGAAAACTCAATTGAAGGTATCTGTAACAAATGTTTAAAAAGGAAAAGGTAATATCTAGAGCTGCTTTGTAACAACAAGGTACATATTGTTGCCTCACCCTGTAAGGAAACTGAGGCACTCAGTGCTGTGGAGGGGAGCAAAATTTCCGATAAGTCCTAAATCATTTGGGAAAGTGCTGTGGAAAACAATGCTCTAATTGCAAAGGAAGTACAAGGAGGTTTGGTGTGAACAAAGCTGGACTAGCACCTTAGTTGCCTTAACAAAACGATGTCCATGCCTGTGGTGAGAGGAGGAGTCCTGTTTCCTACCAAGTGGTAACTAGTACGTAGTTGAGTAGTTGTAAGCTCATAAACTCAACTGCTTGGGAAAGTGTCTGTGAAAATTCATAGAGTCAGGAGGTGCAGAAAGATGTTTGTGGAAATGAGGAAAGGGTGAAGAGCTATAACCTTTTTTTCTAGCAGAAGATTTGGTGATTAATATCTCCACCAGACTGCAGCACAGTTCTGCACTGTCTATCTCCTGCATTTTGCTCTTTTTTCAACCTCCACAGTCTTTGGTGTTATATCCACTATATATTTTATACTTGCAAGTTTCCTGATCTTACCTTACAAAGCAACTTTGCAAAGTAAATAAAGCAAATCCTTATATCAAAGAGTAAATTGTGTGTGTGTGTATGTGTGTGTGTGTGTGTGTGTGTGTAGGGGTGGAAATAATATGCTATTTTCCTGAATGTTTTATAGCTCTCTATTTATCTCTCTATACAGATATGAGGTTAAGTAGCCACTGGGTAGAATAAGATTAGCTTTCATCTCCTGGCCAAATTCCATCTTAGGTAATTACATTCTTCCTGCCTAAATATCTTCATAATTTCAATTGGGTACAGTCTATTTCCTATCTCAAATTGCTTTGCCGTACATAATGTGAGTTCCTGTATTCTCTCCCAGAAATGAGTGGGCTCTGCTAACAGATGAATTGATCACTGTATGACCACTGATGAGTAGTTACACAATAAAGTCAACACAATGTTCTTAAATTCCTTTTGGAAACAGTACTATACACCCGTAAATCTATAGTGTTTGTCATTAGTATTGAGCAGAGGCAATACATTATGGAGATTTCTTTGAGATAACATATAAGAAACAAGAGAGTTTGGTACTAAGCTGGTGATGTCTACTTCTTTCACCTTTGGATCAAGGAGTCACAGGACATCAGTAGGGATCTGATGTGGTGAATTAGAGATACACTTGGATGATAGCTGGATGTGGGGAAAAAAGTTGCCATGAAGTTGCTATACATTCAGCAGTAGATGCATATACATCAGTTAAATTCCTTGGAAGAAGGGATCCATATACCAATGCTAGAGCACTCAGTACAGAGAACTATACATAAGAAAATAAAGAGGGAAGAATAAGAACTAGGCAAGCACATGTGATACAACCCAGTGATTTCCAGGCTTGGCTCATACAGCCTCCAACTCCAGGTTCTGGAATTGCAAATTATGAAGATAAAGTCTCAAGAGGCCCAAAGTCTCTTTGGTGCTGTGTTGTGCAATAACAGCAACAATCCTCCTTCACACCTCTGAGGCACCTGGAAAGCTCCTTATAGCGTTCAGCAACCAACTGGATTTATTAGCAGTCAGCAAAGCCAGCGTGATTCAGCAACCACTTCTCTCCAGCTCCTCTTTTTTAGAAAGAACAATGCTATGCATGGTATAATTTTAAACTACATCTCTCAATTATGGGTTAAAATTAAGTATTTTGGGTTTGTACTACACTGTACTCTTGGCCTGAGCTCCTAGTATTCTCTCTTGGCTTTCTTTTCCCCTTGTTGTGCTTATGAATAAGACAAACTGAGAATAAGCTTTCAAGCTGTATTTTACACAATTGTCCATTGAGTGTGACAGTTCTTGCAGGTCATTTGAAATTACTTGTCTTCTTGTCACCAAGCTACACAATATACTTGTTTTTAAAAAAACATCCTACTTTAAGTGGTTGCAGAGTAAACTGTGTCTCTCACTTATCAGTATATCCTGGATAATAACACAATGTTTTAAATAACCAGGGAAGAAGCATTGTCATTTAACAACTACCTATGTTGCACATCATAATTAATTATCTGCTTGGTAAGAAATACATTACTTTCTGCATATCATTTATTTCATTCGTGGCATGAAGTCAACCATAATTTATCAATATTAAAATAATTAAAAGGATCCCACTGAGGTCCTAACCCATTAATAGTCTTATGGTGGCAATAAGTAATCTTTAATTCCTTGTGCTCTGTCTAGGTCATCCTTTCAGCATTTATAATTTCTCATTTTTATGCTAAATGCCACTGTTTCAAAAGCAATTGAACATCTACATTATCTGGACCATCTCAAGAAGCAATCTTTGGCCTTCAGGGATAGCTCTTTATACAATGGATGGCCCTATCCACATAGCAGAGCATCCACCCTGGGTCTCCTCTGGGTAGAGGGCCTTAAAACACTGTTTTTGTGACTTTCTGTTATATTTTAATTCCAAGAACTTGAAAAAACATGAGCATGTTGTCATAGCCTGGGAAAATGGAGCATTTCATGCCATGATGCTGAGAGCATGTCGTACATGGAGTAAGGCATAGCCTGATAGAGATTTGGAGTGCATGAATTTACAAGACCTGTTGGGACAGTATGGGAAGATCATGTATGGGCTCAAATCATTGGGAACTGCCCCAAAATCATCCCTGGCTTTGTCTGACCTGATATTAAGGAATGCAGAAACTCACCCAAAAGGGGAGCCTTGGACTGAAAGGCCACTCACAAGGTGTAGACAGTGGGGGACAGGATCCATCAGTGAGCTGAGGAGCTAGGTTATTTGTCAGGGGCTATACACCCAGTTTTTCTCTTTGCTTAGCTGGCAGATCACAAGGCAGCAAACTAATGATTTGATGACATGATAAAGCCCCACTGACAAAAAAGTATTTATTTCCAGAGACCTCAGTAAGGTTGGACCAGTCTAAATTAATGTAGTACATAAGCACTTTCAAGATACATACAATTATTTCATGATTTGACCTTCTAGGATATTCAGAACAGACTATGAACTAAATATTTTCTGAATGCAGAAAGTAACATGTGAATGTGGAAAAAGGAAGAACTTGCTTGGCTGGGAATGGCCACATTGCCACATGTGGGACACAATGTGTCCAATACATGGACACATTGCCCATGTGTTGGGTAAAGGGGGTAAGCAGTGGTTTGTGAGCATCTTCCCATGAAGTTGTGCTGTAGGTGACCAGCTCAGTAGCCAAGTGAGAACAACTCTGTAGAGGATAAAATGCTTCTGTGGCAATTATTTTAAATCTTATTCCTTTTTAAGTGCATTTCAAGTTGCAAATCACATGCAGACATTAAGTGTCAAGTGAGCTCTGAAGCCAAGTTCATAGTGCTGGAAAGTATCTTTTGCAAAAATATTCTCATCTGCAGCCTCCACTATGCTAAATGCAGAAGGCAAAAAGATTACTTTGCTATAATCTTAAAAGAAAAAGAGATTTTTTTCTCTGCCTGTTTCTGATTTAGGACTGTTATGATTTGCAGTTGTAATCCCAATTGAGGGGCTGTTTAAAGAGCCTGGAAGTTTGAAGGAGGCACAGCCTCCTTGTGAGGTGCAAATTCAGGTCCCAAGCATCTGTCTTTGTCAGGGTGCTGAAGCCTTCCTGGTCCAACCACTGAGCATTGCTGGTGCTCAGCCCACTTGCCCACAGCCTATGCACAGAGAAAGGAGGCAGCAAACAGCTTAGAAGGAGGCACAGCAGAGTCAGGGCAGAGCTGAGCATTGCTAACCCCTCTGTCAGACCAGAGCTGGCAGTGTAGAACTTGCAAACTGATCTTTCTTAAATGAGTCTGTTTTTGAATATTTTTTTTCAATAATCCATGCCCAGGGTATGAATAAAAAGCAATTTCCCTCCTCTACTAAAATAGCCTCCTACACAAGTCTGTACCTACAACTGAGTGAAAGTTTCCCTTCCTGCTACTTGCCTTTACTCATGGCAATAAATTATTTAATAATACGCCAGGAAGCAGGCTGGCTGGCTACATGACTTGGCAGCAATTAAAGCAAAACTGTATAATTCCCATCCTTTTTCTCCAGGGAAAAATTCTACTTTTTGTCAAAACCACTAAGTGATGTCCCAGAGGCATCTGGTGATGTCCAGGTGAGGCCTGGGTGTAGAATCCTCTCTCTGTTTTAGCTTGAAAGTCTGAAAAGCTCATGGAGAGCCACACACATTCACAGCATGGTGGGTTCTAAGGATCAGTGAAAAACTATTTAGTGACTAAAATAAATCCAGCTGATGTTCAGCAAGTGGTTGACAACCATTCAATACTGGGAAAAAAAATCAAGGAGAAAGAATAGGATAAATAAAGGGATTTGTTGCCAGGTTCCTCCAATGTTTGGAGACGGCTCTGCAGATGTTCTTATGTCGATGATATCGTCAATAGAAATGCATTTCTATGAAAGTGCTCTTAGATTGGATATTAGGAAAAATTTCTTCACCAAAAGGGTTGTCAAGCATTAGAACAGGTTGCCCAAGGAAGTGGTTGAGTCATCATCCCTGGAGGTATTTAAATGATGTGTAGATGTGATGCTGAGGGACATGGTTTAGTGGTGGACTTGTCAACATTAGGCTTATGGTTGGACTTGATGATCTTATAGGTCTTTTCCAACCAAAACCATTCTGTGATCCTACAGTTACTAGAGTTATTAGTGCAGTGTTCACATGCCTGTGTACTGGTGCCTGACAGAGTAAGCTGTGAGCTGGCTGGGGAATTGATTCATACAACAGCTGAGAGTGTGTGTTGAACCTCCAGAACCAGAATATGGAGGATCTGGGAGCATCTGGGGACACACAGAATTACCGTTTATGCGGGTGAGAGTTTAGAAAGTCTGAGGTGGTGTTGCTTCCCTCCAGCATGGAAGGAGGTGTGAAGATGGAGGTCTTCCTGGCTGCCTCCATGATAAATCCATCTCTGTTTTGTCCCAGTGACTTACCTGGACCTAGGCATGAGTAATTAACTCCAGTCCTTTTGGCACAGGAATCTTGCATTTGTTACCTTCCTGTTCTCAATTGCACCGTAACAATTGCCAGTCATTTTAATTGTTTTATGACTTCAAATCAGGAAAACAACTCAGGTTTTTTTGTTTCACCTTTTCAATGCATGGGGTGGATAGTTAGGTATTCCTAATGCAATTGCTGCTTCCTGCACATGTTGCTTCTCTATAATTATGATAACTGCAATGCAGAAAAATACACCGGAAGCTTCTGTGAGACAAAAATAATCTTTATAATAGCAATTATGGGAGGAAAACTTATTCTTGTTTGTTTTATAGAGCAGTAACTAGAGAAATCAATTAGTTTTGTAAATAAGAAATTTAACAGCACAGCAAATCAAAGGACATGTAAAAATCTATCAACAGGATGATTTTTAAAAAGGGGGAACCAAATCATAATACAATACTGCTTCAAGCTGTGTCTTCTATCAGACACTTTTTGTTTGTTTTTAAACTTACCAGTCATATCAGTGTTAATTGATATAACTCCCTTAAATTCATGTATGCCAACCTGCAGGAGGATAGTAGTCAGGAAAATACTGTGGCTTTGATCATTTAACCTTGGTCTCACTGCACTGAATTGGATTTACCACCACTAGCAAAAAGGATCAGCATTTTGCAAAGTCAGATACTTCATCAATATTAGTTAGCAGCTGCCCTGTTGAGTCCATGTCTTGGAAACACAGAGCTCATCATGCTGCTCCCATTTCCAACTTCTCTAAGCATCCTTTCTGCAAATTCAATAAATAGTTTGTGTTTTACAAGCTCAAGAATTCAGCCCGTGTGAACCTCAACAAGGCCAAGTGCAAGGTCCTGCATCTGGGTCAGGGCAACCTCTGGTATCAATACAGACTGGGAAATGAAGGCATTGAGAGCAGCCCTGCAGAGAAGGACTTGGAGATACTGGTGGATGAGAAGCTCAACATGAGCTGGTAAAGTGTATTCATAGTCCAGAAGCCCAACCATATCCTGGGCTGCATCAAAAGCAGCATGGTCAGCAGGTCGAGGGAGGTGATTCTGCTCCTTTACTCCACTCTGGTGAGACCCCACCTGGAGTACTGCGTCCAGTTCTGGAGTCCTCAGCACAGCAAAGACATGGACCTGATCAAAAATGATCAGAGGGCTGGAACAACTCTCCTGTGAAGAAAGGTTGAGAGAGTTGAGTTCAGCCTAAAGAAGAGAAGGCTCTGGGGACACTTTATTGTGAACTTTCAATACTTAAAGGGAACCTATAAGAAAGATGGGGACAAACTTCTTAGCAGGGCCTGTAACAATAGAACAAAGGGTAATGGTTTTAAAGTAAAAGAGGGTAGATTTAGACTAGATATAAGGAAGAAATTTTTTCAATTAAGGTGGTGAAACAGTGGCACAGGTTGCCCAGAGAGGTGGTAGAAGCCACATCCCTGGAAATATTCAAGGTCAGGTAATACGGGGTTCTGAGCAACCAGATCTAGTTGAAGTTGTCTCTGCTCACTGCAGGGGGTTTTGACTAGATGACTTTTAAAGCTCCCTTCCAACCCAAACTATTCCATGATTCTGTGATTTTGCCTCTCAGGTTATCTCAGATGCAAGGCTTACTCTGTGTCTTCAGATAACCCCAGTTGCAGGTAACTATACCTGTGACTAATGAAATGGTACCCATTACTAAAACATCATGTTAACACTAAGGGGCCGGAAACATCCAACTTCTCAAAAAAATGTACATTAGAGACTGACACTTTAGGTTTGTCAAAGGATTGCAGAGCTGGCCCAGACCCACGGGTCACTCCTGCACGTGTGCTGTTTCTATGCCACAGAGCAGACAGCATGTATATTGACTATGTAGGAGGACTCACTGATATAAAAACAACATTGTAAAGGTAGTAACAGCGATACCAGTTTTTAATTGTATGTGAGGCACCATTTTGTATCACCTGAATGGGGCTAAAATTGTCTTATTGTTGAACAAAAGCAACAAAATAATTGGTAATAAAAGTTTTAAAACTGGGACAGCCAATTGGTAACTTTCAGTTTGGTCTTTCTCTATTTTTTTTTGTATTTTAATGAAATATACTTGGTAAAAAAATGTAATCAAATGGCTGTTTTAAATATAGCTTATGCAATCAAAAAAGCCAACCCTATTTAAAGTTACTAGAAAGCAGTGAAGCTAAAGAAGCCTGTCATGCTTGAGTTTAGGATGTGAATTTAAACAGTTGCAGCTTGACTCTTTCACAGTGATATATGAAAGACAATGGACTTATTCTGATTTCTGCTTCCATTTTCTGCATTTACTTGGCTGGCTTTAAGTTATTTATAACTTTTTAAAAGCTGTTTAAAATGTGCTTAATAGCTGGACTAAAGTAGTTTGATCATTGTTAAACTGTTTTTAAGAAGTGACATGTGATTACTTTTGACAGAAGCTTGGCATTTAACCAATCTTGAAAGCTAATTACTGCTTCATATGCTCTTCCACAGGAAAAGTCTTTCCTTAATAAAAGAAAGGAAATAGAATTGGGGAGTTTAGACACACACAAGGAAGTATGATGCGTAGTAATTGATTTTAATAAAAGTGGAAGACTTCCTTTAACTTACTGACTGCCTTCAAAAATCAAAACACTGTACTTCCTTCACCTGCCTCACATATTGAGAACACAAGGTTTAGGAAGGCAGAATATCACTTACCACATGCAGTTTCAGGATCCAGCAAAGGAGCAATTCTGGAGTGATTATTATATAAACAGTTGCTAGTTCAGGCTCAAAGGGGCACCAGGAATAGGGCCTGGACCTTCATGGAAGAGTTCTCAAAACTATTCTGAAATAAGAACCCCATATACATGAAGTACTTTTTTATTCATTCAGACTCTTTGTACAAGCATTTGAGATGGTTATTTCCCCCTTCCCTTCCCCCTTCCCTTCCCCC
>NW_010288153.1:0-757 GCF_000700745.2 Antrostomus carolinensis
TGGCAATTAACCCTCCTCGGCAGCAATTAACTCAAGCCACTGAGGTCCTAATTAACGAATCACTCCTGTGTCCATCTGCACAGAGGGGTTCACCTCCAGCCCCCCCCTCAGCACGAGGCCGCTCTGGCTGGACCTTCAGCACGAGGACGCTCTGGCTGGACCTGTGGCTCACTGGGGAGGTGGTCTGGTGGCCAGCGGCATTGCCACCACCTTCACCTCCCCTGTGCCATGTCCCCACACTGGGTCACGCTGCCCTTGCTCCCAGCCCCAAAGCAGCCCCAGGAGGTCCCATGGGACAATTCCAGGGCTGGGGGTTCCCCCTTTCCATGGGTGTTGGAGGGAGTCAGCACCCCACGCCCTCACCGGGGCAGCACTCACCCGGCGCTCGCCAAGACACTGACGCGGCGCGACCATCCGTGAGGCCTTCATTCAAATTTAAAGACCGACACGGGGATAAGAAAGGAGCAGGGCAGCGAGGAGTGGGGCGGCCATGGGCCCATGGGCGTGGGGTGAGCCTGTGCCGGGTGCGCTGGTTGGGTGCACTCCCTGGCACGACGTTGGCGTGGGGCCACGTGGGGCTGCCCGATTTGTACGGCGAAGCATTGCCAGGAGGAGCTGGCAGGAGCTGGGGGTTCTCATCTTGGTGCAGACATGCCAGCACCGCTGGTTACCTGCTCCCCGAGCCGGGTGCCGTGGCCCTGTGGCCCTGCGTGCCATTAGCGTGTTCTTGCCGTGTCCAGTTGGACACGTGCCGGCA
>NW_010288154.1:0-3165 GCF_000700745.2 Antrostomus carolinensis
CAACCCAATCTGTTCTATGATTCTATGATTTAACCTCTTGTCATAACAGCAAATACCACATTTGCAAATAAGTATCCTTGATTTTGAAACAAGAGTAGCAAGGCTTTCTTTCCAGACTTCTAATGAGTTTGATACTGCAGAAATATACACTCATTTATTGTACTTTAAATGCAGCTTTCCATTATCGATAACAAGGTGATCATAAGTATGGCAGGGGCAGCACTGCTCTGTGGGCAATCTGAAGCAGCCCTGTAATTACAGATTCCATGTTAAGGACATGCTGATCTTATTAGGCAATGTTACCACAAGCAGCAGAAAGTCTCATAGCAGTAAAGACGAGTTGGAAAACCTCAGCCACAGCTATGAGTTCTTTGCAAAGCAAAATAAAAACAGCTGTTCCAAGTAAGAATAAGTACATATTTAAATTGTGCCAAACATAAAACAATGTGATAACACAAGGAAACCCCTCTTGGACTGCAGAGATAAACCCCTGGTGTCACCATGACTGTGGAGTCAGCAAAACTCCATGGCAGTGAGACTAATGCCAGCACATCAGGCAAGCCTGACTTTGGAGTTCAGGTGTTTTTCCTTAGCTGAACTGACTGAGGTGAGAAGAACTAGTATCTGCAAAGCTTGCAGAATTCACACACCATTGCTTGACAAATTTGCTTTCATGTTTCCTTTCGTTTGCTCAGATTAAAAGAGTGAAAAGGGGAAGTGACTTGGTGGTTCTTGGTCTACCTTCTAGCTGAGCACAGGGAACACAAATGCTGCCCTTTTCATACTTTATACCTGCTCCACCCACCCACAGCATGCTGAGCTTGGTGAACATCCAGGTTGTTGTGGTAGTGATGCTCCACACTCCAGATTCCTGGAAGCAGCAAGGAAGGACCAGATCACTTGACAAACAGAATTACCTGACTGGGGAGACAAGTGACTGTAAGAAAAATAGTTTGATTAGGAGAGGAGATGTATTTTCAGGAATGAACAAGATATCATCAGGCAGAGAGAAAAAAAAAAATCTAGGAATAGGATCCCAGACACCTTAGACATCTTTGACCTATGCCAAGGGATGTTCTGGAGCTTTAAGGAAACTGTGTTTCTTGTGCTGGCTAAAACACGGAATGAGTGGGTGTGGTGGTTTGGGTGGATTCATCCTTTTTGCTTGCACCTTGCAGCCAAACACAACCTGTTCTATCACCTCCCCCTCACCCAGGGAGTAGGGGAGAGAATTGGAAGGAAAAGGGCAAGGAAACTCATGGGTTCAGACAAAAACTATTTACTAATTAAAATAAAATTATTATGACAACAACAGTGATAACAGAATATACAAATAAGTGATGCCCAGTGCAATTTTTCACCACTTGCTGACCGATGCCCAGCCTGTGCCAGCCAGTGATCCTGGAGCCCAAACAGTCCTGAAACCCAAACCCCGGAAGAGTGAGCCCGAGCGATCCCTGAGAGAATTCCCCCGTCTTCTGGTCAGCCCTGGTTAATATACTGACATGACGGGATATGATCTGGAATATTTCACTGGCACATCCAAATACCAGGTTTGGGTTTTGCTGTTCACTGCGCTTCTCCCTCCCAGTCCTAACGCAGCTGTGAACCAGCCAAACACAATGGCCTTGAGCTCCAGCAGCAACTAATAACATTGTTCTCATAACAAGTCCCATACTGAAACTAAAACACAGCTATTCTAACTACTAAGAGAAAAATTAACTCTATCCTAGCAAAAACCAGGACAGTATGTTAGAAAGGCCGTAACCCTTCAGGGAGAAGGCTGAGTGGAATATGATCTATGTTTCCAAACAGTGAAGAGGTAACCTGAATGGGGAACCACTGTTTACTAAATCCTGCAGTCAGACAATTAAGGGGCATGGAATTAAATCAGTAGGAGGCAAGCCTAAGCCATATAAAATACAGACCTTATTTACCCATGAAGTAGTAACTTCTGTAATTTGCTCCCACGGGGGTCTAGGGCAGATGGCATCAGCATGGTCAGAAATGGTTTAGATGAATGCATAGACCACAGTTCTACAAATGAATCCGGGCAGGACTGCTCAGAGATGTATTCACCAACATACCTAATGCAAGAGCTATGGCTGTAGAAATGGAAGAAATGAGGTCCTAGGAAGAGCTGGGTCTTATATTTCTGCCCCCAAACCCCCTCTCACTGCTGTGTTTGGAGACAGACTTCAGGGCAGGGGGCTGCCAGCCTGGTCCCACCAAGAATTCCTTGCACCCTTAGTGCATCCACATGTCTCTGTGCAGCAAGACTTACGAGATCTGGGTCTCAAGTGGATTACTGGAGGATATCTTTGTCTGATTCCCAAGCCAATAGCTTCAAAGTGCCTCACATGTATCCTCAAAATCCTCTTGGGGCATAGAGACGTATTAGGCATCACTTTGCAGACAGAGCATTGAAGCGAAGGAGAGTGAGTCTCTCACCCAAGGACATGCAAGCTCTTTGCAATCTGGCTTGGAATTGAGTTCCCATATCTTAATTTAAGTGCCTTGTTTTTCAGACCATTAAAATTAGAATGCTATTCTCTGGCTAGGTTGGATATGGGTAAATACAACAATCCCTAGCACAGGGTGTGAGGTGCATGAGGAATGATGGGGGGTATGTTATAAGCATCAGTACCACATGATCTATTACGTGCACTGAAAGCCATGTACTCTGACACGCAGGCTAATCAGTTACATGTATCAGCAGCCAACCACATGCTGTGCTAGAGGGAATTCCCGCTAACTTGAGATGCTATATCACAGCACATTTTCTCTAATGGAGAAGTTTTCTGTCTCAGTGCCTGAACAGACAGCAAGAGCTGCTGCAGGTAGTAATTTTCAAAATGGTGCTCCTAAGATATTTACATATATGTATATGGCTTAGGGCAAAAAAATGCAGTGCTGTGATATGGCAGTGGCTTCCTCAACAGAAGTAGCAGCTCTGCTGTGCACACCACAGGATCACTGGCTGGGCACAACCAGACATGACTCAGGACTGTCAGACTCGGCAGCTGTCAAGGGGGCAGGTCATATGCCATGCCAAAGGCCTGTCACTCTGCATCTTACATGGCAATACAGAAGGAATGTATGTGTTCTACATGATAGCTGTAACACGCAGCTATTAATCACATGTGTACATAGAGCTCCCAAGAT
>NW_010288154.1:3215-6639 GCF_000700745.2 Antrostomus carolinensis
GCTGTCATACCTACAGTGGTCTTCTGAAACTTGCCTTCCATCACTCCCCTTAGCCTGCAGTAGCTGTAACATTTTGTGCTGCAGAAGACTGATGCTGCTTGGCAGGGTGGCAAGAGCCCACTTCCCCAGCTTTGTGAACCTCTGTGACACTGACATTGTCTTGTGGGGATTGTCAAGTCAATGTCTGACCCCTTCAAGTGAACAGAGAATGCTTACCTTGGTCACCTAGGAGGAGGTGTTGTTTTGGATGTCTTAAAAAGATGTGCCTTTTGCACTCATCATGTACCTGCCCTATGCCAAATCAGACCTCTGCAACATGTGGGGTTGGGCAACTTGAGACACTCACAAGCCATTTATCAGAGTTTATACTAGTGCTGACTCATTTTCTCCCAGCATGTCTGCATCAAGACAGAAACAGGAGATGTGGGCAGAAGCTCAACCACTCCCAGACAATGTTTCCTATGGTAACCTCTCCAGAGGGTAGTGTTCAGAAGCTTTTACAGTTCCAGCAGGTTGGCTTTTACACATCAATACCACTGGTATCTTAATGCCTTCACCTCCTAGCAACTTTCTTTGGTATTTCTTCATTTATTTGTTCAAATATTAATCATTAATTTGTTCAAATATTAATCAGTGTAACAACTGCATTGCTGAATCTCTGTAGTCTTTTATTTACCCTACTTAGATTTCTTTTATGCAGAAGATTGGCACAACACCCAAAAGATATAAAACTAATGAAGGACTGATTTCCACTGTGAAAATAGAAGTCCATTTAAGTTATAAAGCAAGAAAGCCTGGCACATAGATGACATTAGATGAGACTGTTTACAGTAAGTGCTTCAGTCTGGAGATTTAATAGGAGAGAAACAGACCATCATATGAATGCAAAACTGATAAACACAAACTGATTTTTTCTTTTTCTTTTTTTTAAAAAAACAATGGGGCTTCAATGGCAATATTCTTGACAGGGCTGGCTGTTCTACCAGCACTGTAACATCAACTACATAGCTTCTATGAACCTAAGAGATGAGTGGAGTATTTTAACACCCTGAGCTCAATTCCTTCTGCAAGTACTATGTCCTTCTTCCTACCTTTTCCTACTTTGCAATTATTTCCACAGATAACCTTATCTTTAGTTGCATGTAGACTTTAAGTACATACTAGTAACTCAAAGACAAAACATCACAGTGATACTGTAAATAAAGTTAACTACATATTAGAAACTTACAGACCAAATAACAAGGATGTTGTAGTGTTGAATATTGATATTGTATCACAGAACAGCTAATAAACAGATTAAAAAAAGAGCTGATTGATAAGTTGGCAAATGAAGAATTCTTGTCCACTTGGGTATAAACATTAGTTACTACAATAATTAGAATATCTTTCCAGGGATTTTTGAAGATCTAATTTCATTCAATAATTACAAGCCTTGCAAAAAAATTGCTGGTAGTTGGCTCGGATAGCAAACATGTCAGAGCAAATATCAAAATCAAAGACGCCAAAAGCCAAAACCAAAGCTCTGCTGAGATTTACTACTGCTACCAAAGGTGATGGTATCCCATAGCACGATGGACACAAGGGAGAGGATGTGGGCACTTCCAGCATGCTCCCATCAACCGCTGTGCTCCTGGTTCACCGACGCATCCCAGCCTGGGATGGATGACTGAGGATGGGGGAATAGCTTTGCTCCCCGTCTGCTTTTTGAAGATCAGGAAACTTTCCTCTGCCAGTTCCTCTTCGTGGCTGCATGCCGGCAGAGCTGCCAGGCCATGGGCAAAGGCACCCAGATGCTCGGCGGTGATGTCAGGTGGGGAACAGCCCATGTCTTGCTGTGCACTGGGACATCAGCTGCTTGGCAGGAGCAGGGGCTGTGGGGTGGGGAGACAAAGAAGCAGCAGCTGATCCTGATGGGAGGCTCCTGCCATCAAAATGTCTAGGGCACAATGTGAAGTCCTAGTAATAAGACAGTTATTATCCATCTCCATGTGATTATCTTGTTATTTACAAGGAAAAGCAGGCGATGAATTTTTCTGCTTTGAAAGAAAGAATATAGTCTTTTTTTTCATCAGCCATTCATCAAATTTTTCCCCTTTTTCAGACTGCCAACTGTAAGGCATTACATGAAGTCAGGATTCACACCAAAGAAGAGGATAGCAGCCCCACATTGGGCTGTCTATGTTTTTTGTTTGCCCTCTGAAAGCAAACACTGACATATGTAACGGCAAGAAAGCTTACCACCAACATCAGCTTAGAGTGGACACACGCTTTGAATACTGCTCTGAAATAAGGCACTATTATCAGAAACAGAAACAAATTTCAGTTACATAGTTCTCACCTGCATCTCAAAAATTCCCAAATGTTGTTATGCTGGAGCTTTTTGAACCCGATTTTACCCCACTCTGAAATAATTAGTTTTGCAGTTGCAAATCTCTGTCTCTGGACTTTGGATAACTTCATGGACATGTTTGGATCGAGACTCTGCCTTCTGTTTCACCTCCAACTGAATATGGATGAAACAGCTCATATTTGGTCTGGATTTCAGCAGAAACAGTAAAAGGTTTTTGCATGACTCAGATTTACTTAATTTGCAGTCTCCTGACAGTGCAGTAGTAAATGTAATCAATAATTCCTTTTTTAAACTTACTCATCTAGACAATAAATGTCACTGCACAAGACAACCCAAGCTTGACATGAAATCGGAAAGAACTAGCAAGTATAATTCATCAAGGAGTGCTAATCCCCTGATTGGCCATTTGGGACTATGGCTGTAAAAACATCGGTCTCTGTGCAGAAAGGGGAGAAGCACTTGTGCCCTAAGAGACTCCGCAAAGGTTGCCTGACCATCCCCTGGAGTACAACCCCTTCTGAAAACACAGCACCTCCCCACAGCCTCCACTAGGACAGTGGAGACCATGCTTAATGAAATGTGGTGGGTTGACTCGGGCTGGATGCCGGGTGCCCACCAAGCCTCTATGTCACTCCCCACCTCAGCTGGACAGGGGAGAAAAAAAATCTAACAAAAGGCTTGTAGGTCAAGATAAAGACAGGGAGGTCACTCATCAGTTACTGTAATGAGTAAAACAGATTTGACTCAGGGAAATTAATTTAATCCATTACCAATCAAAAGTCAGAGTAGGGTAATGAGAAATAAAACCAATATTAAAACACTTTCTCTACCTCCCTTCTTCCCAGGCTTGACTTGGCTTGTGGTTGCTCTGCCCCCTCCCCCTCAGTGGCACAGGGGATGGGGAATGGGGGTTGCGGTCAGTTCATCACACGTTGTCTCTGCTGCTCCTTCCTCCTCAGGGGGAGGACTCCTCACACTCTCCCCTGCTCTGGCTTGGGGTCCCTCCAACAGGAGACAGTCCTCCATGAACTTCTGTGATGTGAGTCCTTCCCACAGGCTAGAGTTCTTCACCAA
>NW_010288154.1:6747-15352 GCF_000700745.2 Antrostomus carolinensis
CTCTGCCTGCAATTGCATTTTTTTTTTGTCCTTCCCCTTCTTAAATACGTTATCACAGAGGCGTTTCCACTGTCACTGGTGGGCTTGGCCTTGGCTGTTCCTTCTTGGAGCTGGCTGGCATTGGCATTCTCTTCTTCTCAAAGAAGCCACCCCTGTAGGCTACCCTGCTACCGAAATCTTGCCACATAAACCCAATACACATAAAGAGTAATCATTTCTCAAAGATGCATCCAGGGGCACCATGTGGGTGGCTGAAATGCTCTGTAGAAGGTGACTGAGGCAGGACTGCACTAGGATTTCTATTTCTTCCTGCAATTGGGGCTATTAAAATTTTATTCAAGAAACACAAAGGGGTGGTATTTGAAAGTTCATTTGTTAATGCCAGGGAGGCAAGATAAGTCAATGTACCATATAATTTTCTGCAAACACAAGCTGAAAGGGATAAAGCAAAAAACAACTGTTTGAATTTGTGAAAGCAGCCAAAGCAAAACTAACTGAGCAAGGAAGATCTGCAGGCAGTCTTTGAAATAGGGCAGCAGTCTTAGAATCTGACAACATTTAATTTCAATTAATAACAAGGCTGCTAATACAAGTTATAGTATTTTGTGAATAAAATGTCAAAGAAAACAACAAGCTCTTGCTGAAGAGAGATTTTATAATAAATACGGTCACATAGCTGTAACTTGTACTTCTGCAGTTCTGCTACTGCTGTAAAAAGAAAGTCACTCCATTAGCTTTGAAGTTTCAGGTCTTTGACACATCTCGTTATATCCAATCACACACAGTTCCTCAATTGCTCAGAGCTTAAAAGAGTACTTCAAGACCAGCCCGAACACAGCTGTCAGCAATTCCAAATAATGAAGAAATATTTGAAAATGCAGATTTTTTTTAGCAATAGCAGTTATTTTAATGAGAAAAATGTTGCAAGGTCATAGTCACGTGGTCACTTAGTTTAGAATAATTCATGATATACTGTTATTGAATTATCAAACTTATGAGTTATGAAAATATTGTTTACCTTGTGCCTATGTGAATATAAAAATATCTGTGTTACAAGTGCAAACTGTGTTTCTGTGCAAACTAAGCAGGTAGCAGAATAACATGAATTTTTAAGTCTCATAGGTGCAAGCATAGATATCAATTTGCAGAACAGACTACTGAAATAAATTATGAAAATACCATTTTTTATTATTTGGTGCTCATGAATTAAAATAATATATCTAACAAAACCTGACATCACCATTATTTGATTTATTATGGATGTAATCCAGAGAATGAATACAATAGCGTGCTATGTATCCTGGCCTGGGCTCCCTCATTACAATCCCATTAGAAACTAGCCAAATGAAAATAATGAATTTGCATTAATAAAATGACACTTTAATGTGTCCTAGTAGGAACACATGCGTCTCAGGAACTTTAGACGGTCAGTTTGGATGCTTATGCAAACATTCTGTCTGCCACTGCTCAAAAATTTGACTTTTCTTTTAATCAAATATCTAATTTTCTTAATTTCTGGCAATACAGAAATACTGGAGCTTTATTCCCTTAGTACATTCTAACACCTTTACGTTTTAACAATATGAGAGAGGAGCAAATTATTGGAGAAAGCCTTTTTAAAGAAAAGTGACAATTCTGTTTCAAACTTTTATGTTTAGTTCAAATAATGGAAATAAAGGAGTACTTCTGAACATTTTACATCCCCCACTGAAAATACTTTTTTAGTGAGAAAAAGTGCTAGGTCACAGTGTTAGATTTATGGCCTTGGTTCAATACGATACCTTGGCACAAGACTAAATTTAAATATGTGAGAAGCCCTCTAAATTGAATTCACATTTCTAAATTAGATATACACATAAATAATGAGTGCATATTAAGATTACCAAAGAAATTAAATCAATCACTGACAATCAATCCAGTCCCCATACAAGTTAGATGCAGAGTCTGCATCTTTTTTCCATGTTTCTTGTAATTCTAAAACTTATTCTTAATTTATGAATAAAATCTAATATCAACACATTAAACAGATGTGAAAATGGTAAAGGAAGACAGATCATCAAGTGTTATCCATTTCTGTTTTCTTTTATTGCCTGAAAATATTATTTTCCCTTAAAAATATATTCAGAATAAAAATATTTTACCACAGCTCTATTAAGCAGAAATGAAAATGCTGGGGTGAAAATTTCTAACTGTCCCTGGTCATGCTTTGCCATGCTAGATGGTCCATACTCCTTGGAGCTTCCTGTTAGGTTTCACTAACCTGTGTACCACCATCTTTCCAAACTCCTCTGTTTCTGAAAGAGGATTAGTTATAGGAGGAACTGCATTAGAAAACTTGCATTACAGATATTTTTATTCTATGCATTTCAAAAAGACTTCAGGCAGAGAGTTATATTTTTCTCATATTTGTTCAATGTTTTGTGCTATGCATAAGTAACACAGACACATGCAAAAACTGACTGTGACCTCAAAATTCTGCATATAACTGAAAGAACAAATATTCAAAGGTCAGCCAGCTACAATCTATAATGAAATGGATTCAAAACAGTGCCACTGTCTGGAAAAAGTAATAGAAGATTGATGTCCCTACTATTAGTGTATCAAGGAGATAAAGAAGGTGATAAATGATCATCATCTGTCAGATGCTTACATTTGAAGGATATTTGGGTCCCCATAAGCAAATGAAGAGTCTTCCTTCCAGACTTTTTTGCTGTTGCTTAATATTGATAAAACATTAGCTCTTGGAACAAGACCCAGGATTGGAGGCAGTACATCAATATATAGAAAACAGACAATTTTCAGTCCTACAGCTAATTTTAGACTACCTCTAATAGAACAGATTTGTGATCTCCATGCATTTGCCTGTGAATTTTCTGTCCTATACCTCACTATAAAATGGGAGGGGGGAGGCTAAGATCCTTTTCTGACTTCTATTTATAACCATCTTCACATCACAGATCTGACATGTTTTTTAACCAGTTGTAGGTGAGCATTTATCTGTTTGGCTGCTAACCTGGCAACCTGATTCTGTGAAGCCCATAACACTCTGTCTTGCCATCATCACTCTTTGCAGGCCAGCTCCCAGGCAGGCCAGTTCCCATGGCATGATCCTATGACCCAGTGAACAGAGGCAGACCCTGCCCCTAGCCTATGTTACTGGTGGTCACTGTTGGCCATGAGCAAGCCCCATTCTGCTCGATAACACATGACTTGCTTTCTCCCTTGTGTTACAGGGCAGATAGACACCAGTTAGTGAGAGAGAGGGAGCAGCAGAGTGGGAAATCAGGCAAAAACCTGTGAAAAGCTGGGTGAAAAAAATTAGCTTGAAGGTTAATGTTTATTATTATCACTCTTCTTGCCAACAAACCTAATACACAGAACAGGTTAAAATAAATGAACAGAATACAAATAAAAAACCTAAAACAATCATAGAAAAACACAGACAGGAATAAACACTCTGTGAGCACTGATCATTCTCATTTATTCATGAAAATGTTCATCCTCCAGAAAACACACACCTACGCATCACACATTGCCATTAGTTGGTGCACCCCAGGACTCTACTCCTTTGGGTAAACTTGCAGTGTTGTTAAGGAATAAATAAGCATCCCACATCCCACTCCAATCATAACATGGTGAAAGCTGCGCACAAGTAGAGCAAGGTGATTAAACAAGACAGCATGGCCCCCAGCAGAAGCACTGCAAGAAAAAAGCAAGAGATACGTCAGATGAGGGAAAATATGCCAAGCTGCATCAGGAAGGGTGATTATGGACTCAGCAACAGAGTGAAAATAAGATAGTGCTGCTTAAGGGCAGGGGGAAGGCCCCAGTTTAGGCAGGTGGGAAAGAGAAAGGTCAAGAAAGCACAAAAGGGAAGGAGAGCAAAGTGGGAGAGGGATTTCATAGCACTGTAGTGTCTTGTTATAGTCTCAGCTGCACGACAAAAATTTGCCTCGTTTGTTTTCAGCCTCTGAGACAAGTGGGAATGTTAAAAGCTTGGGCTCTTCTACAGATCAAGTCAGTAAGTGCCCAGTGCTAAGCCCACCCATAGGGTGGTAGGGTGGTCTCCAGGGCCTTTTTTTTTTTAACCTGCCCAAGTGCAAGATGGTGTACAGCACTGGAGTACACCAGTGCTTCCAGTGCCAGCTTGTTTATTACTGCAGTCACTGTGATACACCCTTCCTCTAGTCCACAACCAATATTTATTAGCAAATACTCACATAAAAACTGGAAAAGGGTAGGTGAAATGTAATGGAATTAATATTTGTCCCACCGTACCTAGAGATAGCAGATCACTTGCTAGTTTGTGAATAGACTAACAGGTACAGCCTGAGGTAAGAGCAAATTAGAGCAAATAGTTTTAGAAGCAAATGTTTGGCCTCCCAAACCAAAAAAAAATTGGAATGTATTCTAAATGTTGCTTTGCTGTAGCACATCTTTGCAAACGGAAGATTATTATGCTATTAATGCAAGAAAATAGCAATGTGTCAAATTCAGGGCTTTCAGTAAATTTTTTGATTCATTTCTGAAACAGTGAGGAAACCTTCCTCAGTGTGAGTCCATGAAATGTATTGTCTTGTACCTATTACTTTGTTCTATTAAACCATACATGGAAAGATAATATCATTCCATATTTTCCATTTTAAACATAATAAGCCAATTTTTTGAGTGAAATCAAAAGGTCATTTGCAAAAAAATATAGAACAATTACCTGGCTAATTTTTATTCAGTTACCTTGACAGCGCCTACAAAGCAGGTAATTTCTCTTCCAGATGGGCAATTATGTACCACAGATACAGAAATGCAACTGATGTTACACAGACTGCAGCTCTTAGGGATTTGGTGCCTTTCTGATAACTAGAAACAAAAGACACAATAAAAACCTGTCTCCCTACTCCTTGTTTCTTACTAAATCCACACATGACTCTACCATTTCAAGTTTCTTCTGAAATCAGCTTTCGCTCTGGCAGTTCCTACCAAACATTTAATTGGAATAAGAATTTAAACCAATAACATTTAGTTTCTCAGAAACTCTACTGAAATTACTGCCACATCCATCATTTTCATCTCTACACTTCTGTACAGGTCCTTCTTTTTTTTTCCTGAAGGAGTTTCTGCGATTTTTTTCTATACCCATTGATCAGAGTGGTATCGGGCCTTACAGAAAACCTGCAAATAATACTGCATACTGTTGATCAACATCTTTTGGTACGATAACTCCATTAGCCCTGTAGCTGCTGCTGCAGAGGCAGCACACACACTCTCACACCAGGCAAGGCTTTCTTAAAAAGCTGTGAGGGCACATCTTGGGGACATCTTGGCTCCCACTCCCTGCCTGGGGTGAACGACGATGCTGCAAACTCTGGGTACCCTCTTGGGCCTCTTGACTTCTCCTCAGGCTGCCGATGCTGTCATCCTCACCCTCTCTCAGTGCAAGGGTGTTAACGTGTCTTGCAGGGAGTATTGGGAATCACCTCCTTTTGAGAAATAAGACCTTTCAGGTTACGTTAGATGCCATCAGAAGAGTTTTATTTCTGCCTTGTTTGCTCTCCATTTGCCTCTGGGCCCCTGAGCAAGGCTGAAGAGCCAGCCTCACACATCGCAGGTCTTTCCTGCACCATCTCCAGCCTCTCCAGGCTGCAACAGCTTCCTGAGTGTTAACAGTACAGCCTAGATAGAGGATCCTCTTGTCAAACATATTTTCTATTTTTTTTGGACAAGCAGAATTGGCCCATTTTCTCAGGACAAAGCATTGCTCCATGCATTGTCTGTAAAGCAAATATTTGCTAATATCATATGCGTGGGTCAGTAAGTCAGTTATCCTCTTTCCTCCCAAGCAGCTCATTTCCAATTAATCATTTACAATGCAAGGGCCAAGATGGGGCAAAGGCTCTCACAGCTCCTCTACGTGGCTGTGGAGCCCCTGCCTGCCTGCGCTTGGAGGGGAGGAAGGCAATGGCAGTGTCCCCATTCCCTGGTGAAGGCAGGCACTGGAGGATCAGGGTCAAACACTGGCACAGCCTTGGGTCCCTCTCACGGCAGCCAGCAGGGAGCACGCTGCAGAAGCAGAGGTGGAGCTCAGCCCAGGAGTGGGTTCAAGTTTTGCCCTTCTGGGCAGTAAGCCCTCAGCTCTGGTTATAAGAAAACCTCCTGAAGAATTTCCAGAAATTAAATACATAAGTAATCTGTAGCAGTAGATTATCAGAGCAGGTGGCAAACACATAATAATGATCTGACAAAATCCACTTCTACATTGGGATCACTGGGGCTTCACAGAAAGTATTCCTTCTTCCTCCAGTATTTCAAAATTGCCTTACATTATGGTCCTTACTTCATGGAGTTGTCACTGTCCCGTGATATTGAAAGGGAGAAAGTAATATATATTTTAAAAATTTATTTTTACTTGGGCATCTACAGGGTATCAAGAGGCAGAATGAAATCTGCTGCCCAGTCCATACAGTACCAGCCATTTGGAGGGATGACAGTTTTCAGGGGCAGAGAAGTGCAGGGAAGACAAAGCTTAGGAGTTAGTAATTGGTGTGGATGTTATTAATAAAATCTGCTGAAAGTCTAAGTGGCAATATTACAAAACAGATCAGTTCTGCAGTTATGCCAATTGCAGAATCATTTCCTATGTTTTTTGGCTGCTGAGCCCTGGCTGTGGGAAAACACACTGCCCTGTCTCTCCAGTCATTTGGAGCACCCAGCTACATGGCAGCCAACAGAGAAAGTGGAGGCCTGAGAGCAGGGAGCTGATTTATTCTTCCAGGCTAAAACAAAAGGTAAGGAATTCTTCACTTGGGTGAAAGTGGTGGGAGCTGATGCCTGGCAGCATTGCTCTGGAAACAAAGCAGAAGTTTTAAAAAGTCACTTTTATATGTATTTTTACAGCTTTTGATTATTTTTACAGCACCAGGATTTTGCCAACAGTGTGTGATACCAAAGCAGGAAGTTCTGCCAGAGGATTTACTTGAAGGCACAAGGAAGAAGGAGGGCAGTGTTCTTCGATTTTATGCCTGAGGAAGAGCAGTTTATGAGGTCTGTGTAATTAATATACTTTGCACTGCTCCTGCATAATTCCAGCCTTGCTTTGGAAGCAAATACATGACTGATCATCTCAGTTGTGTTCAAAGGTTTCAAATGAGTTTCAAAAGGCTTCATTGAGCTGGCAATGTGCGCTTGCAGCCCAGAAGGCAAATGACCATATCCTGGGCTGCATCAAGAGAAGCGTGGCCAGCAGGTCAAGGGAGGTGGTTCTCCCCCTCTACTCCGCTCTCGTAAGGCCCCACCTGGAGTGCTGTGTCCAGTTCTGGAGCCCCCAACATAAGAAAGACATGGACCAGTTAGAACGAGGCCCGAGGAGGCCATGAGGATGATCCGAGGGCTGGAGCACCTCTCCTGTGAGGACAGGCTGAGAGAGCTGGGGCTGTTCAGCCTGGAAAAGATAAAGTTTCAGGGGGATTTTATAGTGGCCTTCCAGTACCTGAAGGGGCTACAAGAAAGCTGGGGAAGGACTTTTCGTAAGGACAGTTAATGACAGAACAAGGGGAAATGGGTTTAAGCTGAAAGAGGGGAGGTTTAGATTGGATATTGGGAAGAAGTTCTTCACTGTGAGGGTGGTCAGACACTGGAACAGGTTGCCCAAGGAAGTTGTAGATGCCCCCTCCCTGGAAGTGTTCAAGGCCAAGTTGGATGAGGCTTTGAGCAACCTGGTCTAGTGGAAGGTGTCCCTGCTGATGGCAGGGGGATTGGAACTAGATGATCTTTAAGGTCCCTTCCAACCCAAACCATTCTCTGATTCTAATTTCTTGACACCAGCTGACATTTTGTGAATTATTTACAGTGACACACTGCAGCATGCATTATGTCCTGCTTAAAAGCTTAACTCTTCAAGGCAACTGTCTGGCTTTCCTGACATTGAAACAATTCACCCAAAGACAGGGGGAGTTTGGCAGAAACCAAATTCACCCTATGTCCCTGAAACCAATTGCTGCCATTTTCTCAATCTGCAGAAACTCAGACAATGTAATAAGGTACATTGAGCCTTTGAAATCTAATGAAATCCAAAGACTACATTTTTTTTAAGTATCTGATGAGAAAACCATCAAGCTCACAGTGGGAAACTCTGAAAGACAAACAGGTACAGGCTCTGCAGTGAATTTCTTCCTCACCAGCTGCAAAGTTTCAGAAATGCCGTATCAGAGAAGACATGGCCCAGTCCAGCAGATCCCCACAGTTATGCTGCTAAACGACTTGCAGGAAAAAATGGTGAGCTCGTCTGGGAGATGTGAACAGCATTGCTTTATGAGGCACCAGAACACATGTCAAGTGACAACAGAAACCCAAAGGTTGCATGCTGAGACATAGCATCTACAAGGACATCTACTCAATAGGGTTAGGAACTGTTCCTTGCAACTCTGCCCAACAGGGTCTGGGCCAAGCCTAGGGCAGCTGATCCCCCCATTCCTATTCACAGCAACTCCCTTATAGGCTCAACATGAATATTACCTTGATAAAGATGTTTGCACAGCTCCTTGTGTATCTCACCAGTATGGACCATAAAAATAGACCAAATTATTTTTGTGCTGCTTTTCTGCAAGGGTAG
>NW_010288154.1:15376-31911 GCF_000700745.2 Antrostomus carolinensis
TTTGTCTTGGAAGAGGGAAGGTGTATGAGATTAATGCCTAAGCATGCCTAACCTCACACACCAGTGCACTTAAGCACAGATTTCTCTGTTCAGTGTGAGACTCAAATTCTCAGAAGATTGCTGAGCATACTTGACTTTCCTCAGGTCACCCAGAAAATCCATGGGACAGCTGGGAGCTGGTCATTGAGCTCTTTGGTCTTTATGGACATACAGGACTCCTCCATTCTAAATATATGTGAAATCTCATGCTGGAAGCCCATTTCATGCACACACTTTGGAAATACAATATTTTATCAATCAGTCTGCATTACATGTTGATGATTAGAAAATTTCTATGCCCTGAAGAAGATGTCCTGTGCAATGCAGCAGCAGCAAAGGACAACAAAGTCTCATTGATATTTTTGGTGACTCAGGAAGGTCTGAGGTGAAACATATAAAATTGTCACTTGCTTTCCCTGGCCCTGCTGTCCTACTAGACCAGTAGAGCAGACCAAAGTACAGGTGGATTGCAAGCCTTATCCTTTTGAGGTGAAGATGAAGGCCAAAGCAAGGGCTTCTGCAGTAGCTATTGCCTGCCATATACGGGAACGTAGGAAATTAAGTCACATATTTGCCACACCAAGCACATTTGAGAGTGTTGCTTCTTTGAACAAGACCAGTGCTTTGAATCTTCAGCCTGTTAGGCTAGTATGTGAGAAACTACTGTGCTCAAACTGTACCAACACCTTAAACCATCTATAAGTCAACAGCGTAGAAATTCTCATCAAGAAGGTTCATCACAGCCAATATAACAAAAAGAAGAGTGTCAGCTACCTGTGTCCTAAAGACCACACAGTGTTCTCTTCCCTGCCTAAGATGCATGCATAATCACTGTCACTACGGCATCTGATGACACTTGCAATACTATGGCATCACTTAGTCCTCTTCTACTACTAGAGGAACTGAAGCATAGAAAACCCTCAGTTACAAAGGAATATCATGCACCAAGCTTCAACTTTAAACAGCAAATTTAAATTTAAATAAAAAGAGATACATTCTTTGTAAACAGGCCTTTGTGTTTTTGGAACTCAGTTCTTTGGAAAATGGAAGTGAAGGTGCTTTTTTAAAATGTTACTATCAGTGCCTTGCCCACAGTGATGTAGAAAATTGGTCATGAAACAGCAGTTTGAATCTGCAGTTGTGTGAAGGTGCAGGAATTCCACTTTGTTCCATGCCTCCTCTTCCTTTCTTTTCAAAATGCCTCTGTTTTCCAGCTGATAGCATTTGCTTAGTCCCAGTTTATGGCCACTAAGAGGTTTAATGGCTGAAAAAATGGCCTAAGGGCCAGAAATCTCCAACTGAGTTCAGCCCTGGGTCACTGCATTCATCCAAGACTGTGGACAACAGCCTGACCTCTCCAAGCTTTTTTATGCCCAGTAGTGAAACACAAGTATTGTATTGATGCATTGTTTATAAATGTAATTGATTTTAAAGAGCTCAGAGCCTCTTGGATGAAGCCACTAATAGCAAGCAAAGCTGTTACTACCATTCTAAAAATTGCTGAAGCAAAAGCAATGCTATAAAGAGCAAAGCCCTACCTAGCTAGGGTTTCTTTTCAAACACTCCTGTTCAGAAAACAGATGAAAAATTACGAAAGTCATACCCTGCTCTGATGAATCAGGCAATACATCGAGTCTATACTGGCAGCGTATAGCATACAGTGAACATTGCCCTATATCTGCACAGGAAAGTGTATGTATGTGTGCATGCGTGTTATCTGTGTCCCTGAGCACATAAAAAAGCACATGGGGGCAACAAGGCAAATGCATGTACAGCATTCAGTGCAGGTTGGATATAAAGATTTAAATGTGTATGTATGCAAATGAACCTTATTTGTCTTCACCAGTTTTACAAACTTTGATGCATATATCTGTCTGGACAAACAACTGAAAAACATCTTATGTATAACTATGCCACAATATGCAGGCATATAATGGAAAAGGGAAATAACATTAAGAATCCCAGGCAATTTGGCCAATAAAACATGCTGTGGTCTCCCTGGTAGCCTTTCAGACAGCAACAGAACTAGCTTAATTGGTCAGCCATCCACACAAAACTTTAAAAACTTTTTCTGTTATTTAACTACAGTATCTAACATGTTATCTGTAGACCAGTTCCTTTCTGATGGAGCACAAGCTGTGACAGTGCCATATTTTATGCATAGTAAACCTCCTGTCTTCCTGTAAATCTATCCATCTGACATAAATTATTGCCTCTGTGAAGGGAAGTTTTGGCTCTTGTTTTTTGATTCATCACAGAAGAAAATATAAATATACACTTCCTCTTTGGAAACCGGACATGGACAAAATATGACAATGCAGACAAGGGAAAAGCATGGCATTAAAACTAAGCCTGAGTAAGGGAGAAAAAAATTTTTTTTTTCCTACCATCTCACACAGCAGACAACCAGAAGACATTTCACATCTTTATATTCTCTCAACAGCACAAATATATTTTACATACAAAACCCTGGGGAGAAATTACTAGAAAGAAACTACATAGAGCTATACACCAGCTTACCACATGGCTTTTTGAGCTGCAAAAGTGACTTTTCCCAACATGACCCATCACAAGCTGTCAGATGCAGGTTTAATGGCCCAAGCCCCAGCTGTTGCCACTCTTGAGAATGGGATTCAGGCTCTGCACATGTTACACCACAGGCTCCAGGGCCCTGGCAGCTCAATCCCCCTACAGACAAGCTATATAAAGGAGCCATATCTTTTGGACAACTCAGTAGAAAAATAAGCTTTTGCTGACAAAAGCAAAATAGATATAGATGAAGTGCTAAATGATGTTTTGACAACACTGTTAAGGGCCTGCTTTAAACCAACTGTTTATTCCACAGGCTTGCTAGGTCTGGAAATAGAAAAATATACCTGCAGTTTTATTGTACTGGTAGCTTATGGCCCCAGTCCAGCAGTCCCTGACGAGCACCATGCTGCTACCACTGGGCTAAGCCTTATCGCTTGAGACATACCCAGGCATTTTACTGATAAACACAGACAAGCAGTCCACAATAATACCGATTTCTAATGCCAATTACAACATCACAATTACTAAT
Source organism: Antrostomus carolinensis (assembly GCF_000700745.2). NCBI lineage: Eukaryota > Metazoa > Chordata > Aves > Caprimulgiformes > Caprimulgidae > Antrostomus > Antrostomus carolinensis. Next base: position 18,477 of record NW_010288154.1, read on the forward strand.
ACAAGTGCTGGCATCAGAAAGTTGCCGAGCATCTTAGAAATTGTTCATGCTGACGACACTTTGCTAGCATTGCCACAGAATGCCAGAGTAAATATTTCAGGAGCCCAGAGCTGCCACATGGGACGGGCACGTCACTCGTCCATGGTGACTGTGTCAAGAGCTGCCAACACTGCCCTGGCATTTTGCTGAGGAATTAACGCCTTTTCCCCTTTCAGTCAATTGTCATCTCCCAGGATCTGCCACCCAGACAGGGAGAACAAATACCAGGCCTTGTGGAACAGCCCTCAGAAGGGAGGGCTTTCCGACCCGTGTGCTCCCTGGGGGAGCAGGGCTTGCTGAGCACCCAGCAAAGCTGCAATAAAGCAGGGGGCTGGGCTCAAGTATCTCACATTAGTCCTTCACAAAACACATGGTGGAGAAAAACCCTCTTATGAACATGCAGATTTCTCCAAATTGTAAAAAGCCATCTATGCAATTCTTTTTCTGCAGACTGTAAAATCAGGTAGGGTCACTGAGAAGCAGAATAAAAAAGGTACATTAAAGAATGGCATTATTTGTATGAAAACAGGTATTTCTGTCTGTATGTCTCATGGTTTTTATTTCCTCCTCCCATTGCCATCGGTAGTTACACACACATAACAAGCACCAGAGCATGAGGAAAGCTGCATTTATTCACGCTGCTCTTTGCTGAGTTCGGATTGCTTGTTTTGCAGGTTTTTTGTCCCAGTGTCTGACAAACAGCATCATAATTGCCAAGGATTCTGGTGAGAGCAGAAGCAATGTTTCTGCAGTGTCACCCAGTGTGACCAGTAATGGTTTTAATCTCATAGACGATCACTTAACTGCTTCAGTGCCCTTTAAATCAATGTACTAGGTACATGCATTAATATTTAACATTGAAAAGCAATATTAAAATGCAGCAATGCTGCACATAAATAAACATGTTTAATTCAATACAGCTACATCAAAGCTGTATTTGGCCCTCGTATTGACTTTTGCAATTAAAAACAAAAGCACAAATAGCCCAGCTGCTGAAAGAAACAAAACAAATATGTTGCCATGGGGAAAATATACCCAAAGAACTGAAAGTATAACTGTATGGAAGGTTAGGTTAAAACCTGAAATACAAAACATCTATTTTTGTGTCGGCTAAGCATTTGGGACGTGCTTGTGTGATGCTATGGCAGTATTTCCCTTACAGAAAGATGTATGTTGAAGAAGGAAGGCAAAAGCCAGCTTGTGGTAAGGTGGGAGAACCTCAGCCATAATCAGGTTCACTGTAACAAGGTATACCCTGAAGTTTTGGGGCTTTTGTTTTAATAAGCCCACTGACATTGGACCCTTCACAAGTGCTTGTAAATTAGCTCTGCACCATCTTTGTTGTATGAAGACAGATTGTGTATACATCTATTACCCACATAATGAATGTTAGAAAAGCAGAATTCAAATTCACACTGCAGCCAATTAAAACTGGACTAGAAGATGTGCCAGGGGACTGTGGAGCAGCCACAGGTCTGTCAGATACTGGCAAAACCTTTCACCCGTGGCCTGTGCTTTCAACTGTGGACCCATGCACATCCCCCCCACAAGTTCCCAAAGCAAACACACTGTATACTGAGCATTTTCTCTGCCAGGCTTAGTTCACCAAGGCTTTGGTTTGCCGAGTGCTGTACTCAGAGGGAGCACAGACCACAGTGCAGCTGAAGTGTGTGAGATCATTCCTGGGCAAGATGACCCCAGCCCACAAGTGCTTCCCACTTGCTCGGATGCTCAGTCCCAGGAGAGAAATCCTGTAAAAATAATTTTACATTGACACAGAAACAACTCAAACAACTCAAGCATTCTAAAATGCCTTACAGTCAATGTGTTTGGAAATAATCCTGAGGATGTCTCTAGCTTCTCGTACCCATTGTAACAACTCATCACCCCCCTGCATCACCATTCACCTACAACTTCATGTTTAATACTTGTAATCAGGTTCCAGTTTTGAAACAGTGAACTACTGTGAGACAGAAAGCCTTTCCCTAGTCAAGAAATCAAATATTCATATCCCACAGCTATATTACTGTTTGTTTCCCACAAAGCTAATAACCCCGTATTGCAAGTTACACATGCAAGCTTCCAATATTGTCTTTCCTTGGCCCATGCCTAAGCACCATGAAATGTCTGCAACCCTAAACTGGTTAAATATTCCAGCTGCCCTGAAACATTTGGAAGTTAACTCACAAGAAGTACTTTGTGATGAAGCTTTTCCCTCAGAGATGCTAAAAGGTTCAGGAGCTGATGAGAGCAGGATTTCAGAACTGAGTGGCAGTACACATGAACTAATCAGTGAAGACAACACAGTAAGCAGCAATTTCTTTTAAGACCAGATCAAAATGAAAGTTTTTCCCTGCTGCAGACCTAACACTTGATCAAAATGACATTGTGCATTTGGATCACATTAGGGTGAAGGAGGGAAGAGCTAGGGAGTAAACATCCCTTTCCCTATGGACATTTGATGTCAGCATTTCTTCTTTTACAGCTATATTTTGCAATGGTCCAACCTGTGTCACACAGGTTGCTTTTCTGAGGAAGGAAATAGCAGTGGACAAAAACAGAACAGAAGCATCCAGGGAATCTAACAAACTTATAATTTCAGATTTTGTGCCTCTGCATTATGATCCAATATTTCCCAGGAGATGAGCGAGTGATGCCTTACCCTGTGGCACAGAAGCAGTAATGTCTCATGTTCAGTGACAGCTGCAAAAGTAAAATTTGCATCTCTTTCATTAAGAGCAGCCAAGAGGAATCATATACAAAGGGATAAACGCACCCTCAGCCTGATATTGGAGGCTAATGTGTCATTGCTGCTTGCCTGTATAATCTGCCTCCATAAAAGACCATCATATCCTCACATCCATATCCAACTCCAGCAAAAGTTTCTCCACATTTGTAATGCTAGGCATTGCTCCACTGCAGGTGGTAATGGGAAGTGAAATAAAGCAGTATTGACACCTGGACAATGTAAAGAGGGTGGCCAGAAATGGCACTTGGAGGCTGCTGAGAAAGGATAGCAAGCAAAGGATGAAATCTGCCTTTCTGCAGGCTCCTGCTGGGAGGAAGAGAGCATTATTCATTGCTTCAGAGACAGCTCAACACAAGTGTTGTTTTCTCTGTCTCCCATGAAATTTTAAAATCTCCCTTGCTCAAGAATGAGCATTGGGTTTTGGGTAGACCATGGTGGTGCCAAGGGTGGGTTTCCCATCTTTGGCCTGTGCTAACTGAAATGGAGGACCAGAGCATTTACTGTGAGATGAGAACAAAACCAGAAGAAATTTGTGTCCACCTATGCACACCCATGAGGCCAAGGCTCCAGTTTACTCAGGACTCTTGACAGACACTCCAGAGGCAGAGGAATGCTCTTTATCATCTGAAAAAATAATGTTTTCACTCCAGTCTCCACACCTTTCAGCACACTTTAGCTGTAAAGGCAAAGGCTTTAGTTACTCTATTCCTGCAAATTCTCTGTTGAATAGAGAAGAGCAACGAATAGAGAAACAAATGAAAAGTTGCTCTACTCCTGCAACTTCTCTGCCAGTTTAAGGACCTCGATGTGTGACCTCTGATGCAGAACCTTGCTGGAGCCACTGGCAGCGACAGCAGGTCTGGGACAGGGGTGGTCTGTGTGGTCTCAAGGTCCACCATCATGGCATGATGCTGAGGCTGGCAGAGGAAGGAAGGGGTGAATGACACAAGAGGCTTTTATCTCAAGGATGTTCAAACGGCAACTGGGGAATGAAGTCAGCACATTCTTGCAAGACCGTGGGACACGGTTTATGTATGGGCAATTTGAAAATAATGTCACTCTTTTCCCAAACCAAAGCTTGTTTTCATAACTTTTGCAGCTCCACATTGCCACACAAATAATGTTTTCATCCTGGTCCAACAAGGAGGCCAGATAAAAAACCTTTCCCATGGGCCTCCTCCCCAGGCAGAGCCACAGTGCCATACCCACCACAGTACCATACCCAGGACCATCAGCTCCTCATGCGCGCCACCGCATTTTGGACAGACTTCCCAGATCAGGAACTCACAGGCTTCCCACTGCAGACAGGGATAGAAGTTTTCACTGAGAAGCTTGCTGTGCTTGGTTATTGTTCCCATTGATGCTTTCACAGATACAAAGTTACTGTATTTTTGTCCTGTCAAGTGCAGTGACCCATATTAAACTTCTTCATGCAAACCAATCATTGGCTTATTTCCCTCAGCATGTGCTGACTTCAACAACAGATTGATAATGAGTGTAGTTAGACAGACAGAAACCACATGATTAGACCTTCAACTCAGAGGGCATTGTAGTATCTGGCCCACTTTTCTTCCTTTTATCTCTGTTCTTAGGCACTGCCTTTCTCGAGGATAAAAAAAAAGGAAAGAAGAGACAAGAGAAAACACTGTCTTCCTGAAATCTTGCCCACTGCAGAGCTTTTATGCTTAGACTCAGCTATAGGAGTGATTTCTGCTACTCACACACAAGGCTACAGTTGCAGATAATTGCTTGATTTAGGCTTGGCTGTGTCGTGCCATAGTCTCGTGTTGCTTAGCATCTATTCGCTGGACATGCTTGAGTACACACACTTTGGGAGTGTCATATTGTAAATATGCTTTTGTTTCCAGAAAAGGAAAATTTCTTCTTCAGAAATAAATTTTTTGAAGGCAAAAGTGTCAGAGGGCAGAGGGAAGGTTAATGAAATGTATGTGGCAACAGAAAGAATTTTCATTTCTTCCCCAGTGATAGCTGGTCATTTGCACTGAAGAGAATGAAAAAAAATTCAAGATGAATTAAGCATTAGATACCAGATATTAAGTCAGAACTACAGTTCTGGAGCAGAATTGACTGGAGAATGATATATAATGCAAGTTAGCCTTCTGATTGCTATCCGGGCAGAGCACTGATTCCTCACAAGATTTCTCTTTGCAGCACTGCCCCTTTTGTTCATAGGTTGCCTAATTCAGCAGTTTGCCAATGGGAAAACAGTCTGGTACTCTCATTACTGTTATTTTAATGCACAGATTAGCACTCCTCTGGCAAGGGGGTGTTGGACAAAGAAAGCACATCTATCGCTGCATAGTCAGGTATGATGTCTTTGTGCCAGCATGGGTGCTGCGTTGCCCAGTGGCCTTTCTCGCTGCTCAGCACTTGTGTCTCCAGTAGCATCTATCAATCCCAAGGTGCTGGCCAGGGAATTACACCTACAGTAAATGATTGGGGATGGGCCAGGCTGTGCCAGGGTCCAGGAGCTGCTGCCTCTCCAGCGTGGGCAATGCAAGACATCTCCCTTCCTGCTGCTCATTACTGGAGACCCACCACAGATCTGTGCACCTAATGACCAGCAGCAGCACCTGCAGCCCAGATCCCACAGACTGCCACAGCCACACATCTCCAGCAGGTTCAAAGTGGGGCATACATTTAAGCACTTCACTGAACCGAGACCCACACACCCATAGTAAATGTGGATACTTTACAGCCTGCATGCCGTCACAGCTGCGCACCTGATACCGCATACTGCAAACCATCTCACTTATAGATTTACTTTGAAATGTGAGGTGAGAGCTTATACTTTCTGTGAAGGCAAGGAAGATACCAAAAAACTAAATATACAGCTCAGTAACATAGAAGAATTGAGGAATATGAATTTTGCTAAAAATTCCCTAAAATTCCCATGTTTGATGGGAATATACAATTGTTTGACATCTGTCACAAAAGTTTTATCATGCTAGGAAAACAAGAGAAAAAAGAATGTATCAGGAAACATCTTCAGGCTGGAAATATTTAAATCATACAGCTAAGCAGTTTACAAATACTACCTTTCTTTAATGTTGTCAACAAGTCCTGGACTCATCTAAAATATGTGTTATTCAGAAATAACTCATTGAGTAATTTCTGCAAATGATCTTTGTTCTCACAAAGAGTTTATAAGAACTGTTTGGCATTCAATATTGTTTTGCTTTGTTTCATATGGCTAATAATCCCAAATTATTGCTTTGGTCGTGGCAAGGTTTGGACTCAGATTGCTGGAGTGAATTCGTTCATCTAATAATTTCAAAATCAGTTTTCCAACACCATTGCAATACATTGGCACAATCACTGCACATCTGCAATGCAGAGAATAACCTCTATTTTCAGAGCCAAACAGTGCTGCTTAGGACCACCAGGGAGAAGCCATGGCAGCCTGTCTCAAAGCCCCACAGCCTGGCTGTCACTGTGCCCACCCTGGGGGCCTCCATTCGATGGACCAGCAGGACTGCTGGTGCCGGGCAGAGGGAAGGTGGTGTTGACAGTGCAATGCTCGAGAGTTTCCCAGCCAGTCTCCTGAGCAGAGACCCGAAATCTCATCAGAGGGTCGCAGAACAGGGGAGATAACACACACTCCTGCTTCATGTCCACCAAACAACAGGAAAGCTCAAGGCACAGATGCTCAGCTGAGGGGACACTTGACAGACCCACAGCTTGCAGCTGTAGGGTCTCTGAGGCCAAGCTGAGGAACAGTGAGACACTGCTTGATCTACTTGGCCTCAGATTATCAGAGAGCCAAATACAGAGCAGGATTATCCACAAGAGAGACCTAAACATGCTGGTGACACGTAGGCTCTAATACTTCTGTGGGTGCCTTTGGCAGTAATTTCATTTTCTATGTTTTATATAAGATCATGATGAAAAGCTCAGGAAAAATAACTGAACACAAGTTATAGGTCACAAGAAAGAATCAAAGGAAGGCTTTGGGGTAAAAAGAAAGGGTAAGATTTTTCTGCTTATTTCCCGATATGCTTATATGAAGAATGGCATACTTTAGATTGTGAAACAATTTCTTAAGCACAGTTTAACTCATGAAACTCATTGCACACCTTAAGTTTAAAAGGAAAATATTTTAATTATAACAACCTTCTTTGGAACTGCTTTGGAAATTACTGGGAAAGGCATTATCCAGGAGCTACATGTTCCTCCACCATTAAAGGAATGAGCTTTGCAGGATCCAAACCAATAACTGAGCCACATTGTGAACAAAGATAAAAACTGCAGTTACAGTAAGACATTTAATTTAAAGAGCCAAGAATTTTGGCAGTGTTATAAGCTTTCATTACCTGTGGCACAGGCCAACTTGCCATCAAATGGGATTATAAAGAAGCTTCTCTTCTGGACTGGTTAATTTATGGTTGCCAATTTCAGGAACTTTTCACCTGTGTGTCAAAGTTTCTTCAGGCTTCACTGAATACTGGATTAGGTCGACAACTCATCCATTATGGCAATTCCCAAGATATTATTCCAAGGAAGTGTGTTAAAAAAGATGCACCTTAGATTCTGCTTTAAGGAATTGATTCGTTTTGACATATTTACCTGGTTCATATCAGTAATCATATACTAAACCAATAAATCCTCCTTCCTTTGTTCTGAAAGTTTGTCCATCCCAGCATGTGGTTCTTTTACAAGGAGGTAATTTTCATTAGTCAACACTCAAACATCCATTTCAACTGAAGCTACTTTAGTAGCTTAACTAGATAATCATATGGTAACTCATGTTATTATTGATTTAGTTGTTACAAGATGTTTGCCTTGGCCATGCTAATGACAGGAAATATGTGAGAGCATTCATCATGCGTCAATCTTCAGTTCTGCAGGAATTTGAAAAACGTGCAATAACAAAAATCACACTTTCTTTGGTACTTGAGAATTTAACACTGAACCCATGAAATCCTACTGGCAAAAATGGATAATGATCAGATTAGTTCACCCAGAACAGGATGCCTTTATTAATGTACCTGATCACACAGAAATGCTCAAGCTGAAAATACAGTCTTCTGTATAAAGCCTTCATAAACAATTCCCAGTGCTTCATTCAATATTTCTACCATAGAAAGCATTAATTAGTGTTCTTACATATGTCAAATATTTAGAAGACCTTTTAACTTTTGCAGAAAGCTATTTCCGTACAGGCATAATTATCACAGAAAATATTCGTTACTTATTTTACTACATGCTTAGTATAGCTGGTTTTAAATTTCACAAAGTAAACCACCCCAGAAGTCCATTTGAAGGCCTTAATGTTACATTTAAAACATGAAACTTCTCTCAGTTTGTATTCTTCTTGGCCTGAAATATTTATTGACAAGTTAAAAAAAAACCAAACCAAAACAAAAAAGAACCTTTATTTTCAGTTTCCATTATTTTTTTGGTAGTACATGGATTTTACACATTTCAAGCCATTTAGCTCCTCTTTATTCATGAAGACTACTCCTCCACAGCTGTCATTTTTTTTGCCCATTAGTGTTGTGGGGCAGAAGTTGTGCTGGTTTGGATAGCAAGCCAGGCACAGTTGTGATACTGAGCACTACCCAGCTGCAGTTCTGGTCCTCCTGGTGCTGGGATCCACAAGAGCTTTACTGTTGTCTTCCCTGGGGATGTTCCCAGTTTCATCATGCTGTGATAGTGGGGAAAACACAGCAACAGGGATTGCTGGGATGAGACCTCCAAAACCATTAAAGGATGCTGAAGGAGGAGGGAGAGAAGGGAAATTCTTTGAGGAAAGTATCTGCACTGCATGTTACTGTTTGTCATATATCTGTTGCAACTGTCTTTACAACTTGGTCATCAACAGTTTAAACTTTTGCTCTGATGACATATAGTTGTGCTTTCGTTATAAGTTCATTTCATTTGATGTCCTCATAGGGGAACCTGAAAGGAAGATTTTTTTCTACAGCAGCACTGACAATTGTTATATTGAAAACAGGGATACATTTGCCATCAACTGACAAAGGGTCAGTTTGAAGAACACTGGTGGCAAGTCCTAAGCTTCAATTGGCAAATGAGACGTCCCTTATCTTGAATAATTTTCTCCTATTTATCTGATTTATTTCTTAGGATGAAAAATCTTCACTGATAAGAAGTTGATTGCCAGAGCAGAATTAAATTGCACATCTGAAATGAAAATTTCTTATTTGAGTTTTCATATATTAGAACATCATATCTCTGCTTTCACACCTGTGATGCTCATAATTAAAAGGTATGCAGAGAAGAAGGCATCTGGGATGAGTCACTGGTGGCAATGTGAGTACCGGGGGCTTGAAGATATGGGCACACAGTTGTAATGACTCAGAGAGAAAGGCAGGACTGTGAACACTGCTGCAGCCAGTTGCTGCCAGCAAGCTCACAAGTTTTTGGGGAGAGACTCTCACAGAGGTTGGTACAAACATTTGCCCAGGTGCAGCAGCCTGAGAGCAGAGGAGAGCTGGCACCACAGGGGCTCACTGCATTGCACAGCTGTCCTATTACACTGCTGTCATACTGCTGTGATGACAAGGCTAACTTGGGGCAGAGGGACCAGGTTTCCAGTTTCTGTGGAAGTCTGGTGAGGTTCAGTCAAGGATGATGCTGGGGTCACAAGTAATTGAGGGCATATTTTGTTCAGAAATAACTTCAATCTCCAAAAAAACCCCCAGCATCTGAAAAGTATTTTCCAAACAGTTATTCTCTGCCTAAAATAAATCCCTGAGGACTAACCTATATAATCCCACCTTTTGGCATCTCAGGCTAGTTATATCCTATACATTTGTTCTGAACTAAATGCTGCTTGCATTAAGTATGTCCAGTATGCTGGATGTGGAGAGCAGACAGAGTAAGAATAACCTAAGGTTAAACATAAGCTCTATTTATATATTTTCAAGTGATCAGGTTAATCTGCATGTACATCTTGAGTGTGGCAGTCACTAATATGCCATAGTGGTTCAAACCAACCCCATAAGGCATTATGCAAATAGAGCAGATCATTAAAGACATTCCAGCCTAGCTTCTAACAAAGCTTGTGAATGAGTTCTTGCTAAGAAATGTGAAAATGCAGAAGATGGCAAAGGGACTAATGCAGCAAGAGTGGCTTACAATGTTATTCATAATCATTCTCTGGGTGATAAGTAATTTTTTAAAGGTCTGCACATAGCTGTATGACACATTTTGATACTACAAAAATTTCACATATTGCCTGTATATCACATAAGATATTACTCCCTCTTTCAACTGGGAATAAACCTGCAGACTTGGCTCAGGTGGACATAATTGTCTCTATGGGCACAGTTGTCAGAAACCCTGGAAGTAACCAAGGTTTTTTCCATAGCTGTTTCTTATTACAGATTTAAAAAATAAATAATCCAAGGGGATTTTTTCAGGCAGAAGAACTGCATTATGAACTTTTGTATCTGCAAAAAGTATGCTACAGCCAAACAGTTTGAACTTTGACAACATACTGACTTTGACAGATGATTTAGAACATAGCATGAAGAAACACTTTCCATTTAAAGATTAATAGCAAATTAGGTGAAATTTGCTTACAGATAATTGTTCAATTCAGATACTAAATTATGCAGCAAAATACACCATAGATAGTCATAATTTGATCCTAAAGACTATAACAAATTCTGAATCATTTTTGTTCATCTGCCGAAAGAATTTCAGAATTATAAAAATTCATTCTGTGAAATGTGAACATGCACAAATAGTAAAGCATCTTCTCACATGACAATTAGGCCTACTTCCTGCTGCTGAAACGCTAAGCATACTTATCAGCTATTATAATTTACTTCTGAATATCAGATCAATTAGAAAAATCTGATCTTACATGCGCTAACATGTACAAACAATAAATTCCTGGAAGAAAAATTTGGACCCCATAGTTTGCTTCAGCAAACTATACAATTTGTTTTATAATGAAGAAAGTGTGTGTCTGGAAACATTCCATAGTCAATCAGGGAACTGGAAAGTTATTTAATTCCATCATGTGTTTGATCTCAGGCCTCATTGCACATTACAAAACTGAATTAGCAATTGAAACAGGCTAATCTTGTTCTCTTCTCTCCTATTTTTTATTTTGCAGAAAATGATCCTGATAATTCAGGGTCTCAAGCTTGCCAGCAGGCTACGTAGCATTTGTTTATATTAATAATATTGTAGGCTGAGAAACACAGTAGTGCTTGTGCATGCAAATTTTAAGATCTTTATACCTTTTGTACTCCAAAGCAAATTTTAAATAATAATCTGAAAATTACAATGGTTGAACTCCCATTTTGGACAGCAGAAAGTATACTTTGGTAGGATGTACTTTGGAACAGACAGCAAGGAAGAATTAACAATTCCCCTTAGAACCAATGATGTATGAAATATATGCATTCATCCCACCACACTCAGCATGTGGGGGGAATATTTGACAGACCATCATCTTCTCTGGTCCTGTATTACCTGCCTTATTCGGCACCCACGGCAGACTTAATCTGAATTCTATCAGTCCACAGCAGGAACATTAAATCCTCTCTGCAAAGTGTAGGGGTCAAGCCATGATCCCTTTCCTTCCCCCAGAAGCATCAGGTACACATTTTCTGTGGCTGGGGTGCATGGCTCTCCCTCCCCAAGGCAGACTGCAACCCCACAGGCTCCAACAACAGCATGTTCCCTCAGCAGTGAATGCTTCCCATTTCTCTTCTCCCATTAACACCCTACTGGGAGGCCTGCAATAGCTGCAAACTGCAAACTGCAAACAGTTGTCTCAGAGCATCTCCAGGCCTGTATAGACCTTTATTGCATCACTTATGGTCAGGTGGCATATTCCCACTTTCCTCCTAAATCCTGTCGAATAAATACCTCCCTTTGAAACGAAAGATGCCGCACTAGTTGCACAGTGACAACAGCTGAAGACACTGTACTGGGCAATGACTGGGCCCCAAGAACTAGAACTGGTAGAAAATATTGCTCTGTGTTTACCTCAAAGACAGCTCAATAGACTCTTAATTAAAGCTGTGGATCCAGCTTGTGGGCTTTGGGCTGTCCAGCCAGCACCTCAATCTTTGTCCCAGTTGGAAGAATCAGTAAGATTTTACTCTCCGCAAAATTTACTTCTTGAGTGTTTCCACAAATTTTGCTTTAACTGTTCTCTTTACAAACACAAAACTGTGCAGTCATGGTCAAAATCAGGCAGAAACTGGCAAGTGGAGAACATTGCACACGTGAAGGACACAAAGCGCTCTGCTTTTTCTGATTCAATGCTACTTGTCGCCAGTAGACAAAGTTCATTCATTCATGAATTTTATAAACCTAGGGACATTTTCCTATGCAAACCTTACTATGACAGGCTTTTTTCCCCCACCCTTCAGTGGGTCAGCAGTGATGCCCACTCCCACAGCAATCACAACCACAGTCACTCATTTTTTTCCCAGACTGAATTTTCAAAATATGTCCCTGAAGGGGATATCTTGGAATAGTTTAGTCAGAATTGAATTTAGCAACTCACTTTTGACCTGGAACATGGAGGACTTGAGTCAGCAAATCTGCAATGACCATGTTCCTACAGACTTCTTTACTTAAAGAGAAGTCATGGACAGTATGATGTTAGAGAGTTACTCAATCAGGACATTAGAAAATCTACCCTCACTTATCAGCAAACAGCTTGGCACAGACCACAGCTGATGTAGCAGTTGCTTTATTTGCTTTCTCTAAAGTAAAATCAGAAATTTTGGCCTTCCTTTTCTGCTTTAGATGTAATGACATTTTAGAAAAGATATTCCTTCCCTGGCAGAAGCACAGTATATCAATAGATCAATTTGTTTTCCTCAGAGGTTTCTGATACACCTAATTGAATTGAATTTTTACAGATAAAATATCTTTCTGGAGCAAGGAGAGGAGGGCTTTTGATGTTGGGGGCTTTTCTCCTCTGTTGTTTTGCCTACAACCCAGTAATCAGAAACTCACCATAGCCAAATCCAAATACTACAGCCAAGCACAAGCTGTTCTTTTGCTGCTGCTGTGCCCCTGGTATTTTGAGCTGTACTACTGCCCAGCACTGCAGTGCGTATGCCCACACAACTGCTGCCAGCATCTGAGTCACTGGGAAATTTAAAACAAAGCTGTGACTCAGCGAAATGACAATCAAACCAGAAAATAATATAATATGCAACACAAAGAGCAAACCTCGAGTAACTCAAAGCCCAAAGGACAATAAACATGGAAGAAAACCACCACTTTTCTATGGAAGGATATTCTTCATTAAAATGGCATCATCCATCACCAGCTCTCACAGCATTTAAAATAAAACCAGCTATGAACACATTAATAACTCAGATGCTACTATTTTGTTCTTTCTTCCTACATGCACAACGAGCTTAAAATAGATAATAAATGTATTAGTGTTTGATTTTTACAATGTGTTGTTCCTGCCAGCCTAAGTTTTCTGTCTCTAAAACCTTCTAAATGTGCAGGCTTCACTTGGGTGAGGCTTTGGTCAGCCTGCCAGCTACCCTGTGAAATTTCCGACTTGGAGTCTTCGACTCTTTCCTGATTTCAGGTGGCTTCTGAGTAGCAAGACAGGTTTAACCTTATCTTTCTCTGGCCACAACAGCAAAGCAGGAGAGATCGAGTGTGTTG
>NW_010288155.1:0-220 GCF_000700745.2 Antrostomus carolinensis
TGGGGGCCCGGAGCTGCGGGGGGTGGTTGGGGCCACGGGTGACCCCGAGATGGGGTATCCTGAGTGGGGGGACAGGGCAGCCCCTGCCATCAGCACGGACAGTCCCCAGAGCGTGTGCACCCTCGTGCACGCACAGCACGCCCTCACACGTACACACATGGCCTTGTGCGTGTGCACACGCTCTCACATGGGCACACACACGCTCAGACATGCACAAACC
>NW_010288155.1:681-977 GCF_000700745.2 Antrostomus carolinensis
CTCACAAGGGCTCCCAGACCCCCAGGGCACCCAGGGGTCCTGAGTCCCGTTGGGACAGAGGTGTGGGAGCCGAGGGGGGTTGGCAGTGAGTCCCCCCGCTCCGTGCCCATCACCATCCCCTCCGGTCGCGGGCGCCCGGCCAGTGCAGGGTGCTGCATCCATCCTGCTCCGCGGGAAACCTCCGTGTTCCCGCAGAAATTCGGAGCTTGTTGTCTCCCCGCCGTGTCCTGCTCCGGGGTGAGGAGCGTTTCCCATCCAGTGTTCCCGGCAGCTGGAGCTGACGCTTCCCCACCCCC
>NW_010288156.1:0-585 GCF_000700745.2 Antrostomus carolinensis
TGTGTCACCTCCTGTCTCCTGCAGAGAGGTGGGCAGCAGCAGGGAGGTAGGATGGGCAGACCCAGCTTTGCCACTAGCCCTGGCAGCTGTGCCTCAGTTTCCCTACCTCCCCATCTCCCATGCTACAGCACCCCAGCCCCCTCCCCAAAGGAAACCCCAAATCCAGGGACCAGGGGCTCCAGGGTGGACAGACCAGAGCTTGGCTCGTGCCTCTTGCCCCACAACTTTGGGGTCCTGGGCCCTGCCCAGCCCCTTCGCAGCATTTCAGGGGGAAAGTGTTTCAGCTCTGCCACCTCCGATATTTTTCCCATGGACCTCAGACCAGTGCAAAAATAAACACAAATAAATCGCTGACTTCCCTGACGCCCCTCCTGGGGTCTTTCCCAGCCCTGACCATGGCCACCACTGCTTGGAGCATGAGCTCCCCAGCTGTGAGGCTGGGAAGGATCTTGCCCTTCTCCATGAGACCCCCAAGGGAGGGCGGCGGGGATGGTTTTCAGGGATGGAAGTGCAGAAGGTTCTGCTTTCTCTTTCCTTCCCAGCACTTAATGAATGAGGAGACCCCACCTGCAGTGCTGCCTCCAG
>NW_010288157.1:0-25187 GCF_000700745.2 Antrostomus carolinensis
GGGGGGAGGTGGGTAGGCCGGGGGGTTTCCAAAGAGGGTGAGGAGAGGGAAGATGTGCTTCCTCCTGCAGTTTAGGAGTGACCGTCTAGGTGGGGGAAAACTGGAGAGCGTTCACGGGGACAAAATCACGACAGCTCTGTGTGTGTCAGTGCGAACTCTGGGGTTTACCATCTTGCCGCCGTGTCAGGGGAAATGATAGAGACGTGGGATGGATGGATGGATGAACATCCATTGGTGCGCTGTGCAAACAGTTAGAAATAACGATGCTTCTATTTTAGGATATGTCTGCCTACGTGAAAAAGATTCAGTTCAAGTTGCACGAGAGCTACGGCAATCCTTTAAGAGGTGGGTTTTGCACTTGGGCATTTGTTCCCAGAATTGGGGTTTTGATTAGTTCCACCAAGGCTTTATCACCCATATTAACACTTCTGTGTTTCTCACTGCAGTTGTTACCAAACCACCGTATGAAATCACCGAAACAGGCTGGGGTGAATTTGAAATAATCATTAAAATATTTTTCATTGACCCAAATGAAAGACCTGTAAGTACATTGAACTTTTAACAATGCTTCATTAATTATGGTGGCCTCAAGCTGTGGTGTAGGATAGTGCTGGTCAAAATATGTCCCATCTGCCATGGAAGTAATAAAGCCTGTTCTTGTAGGAAATGTTATTTAATTGTTGGCCACGTTTTCCTGTTTCTGTGCTTTACTACTGGCATTTGTGATGGCTTTTTCCGCGCTTGGCTTCTCTGACAGTTTCTTCTGTGTGACCACATGTTGCACCTTACCTGGGTTGAGCACATACTGAGGATTTCTCTTCCATGTAGCTTCCTAGTTCTAGGATATTTAAATATTTTGCTTTTTTTTTTTTGTCTATCAGATTCAGTTAAAATCACTCAAAAAGCAGCAAAGGTGCTCTGCCAGCTTCCTAAGAAAACCAGGTTAAGACACTTCTCTGGTTGAGTAAAGCATTGGAATGAATTTCTTTCTTTCCATCCTGTGTTGTAGACGCCCTGCAGTTTTGTTTATCCAGGTTTAGGTAGGAAACTCAGTTGTCATGTTTTATGGGAAAAGGGTGTTTATTTCTGGAAGGACTGGGTTCCTTCTCTCGCATGAACTTTGCTTTAACTGTTTTTTGCCAAATGAGGGGAAAACTGAATTTTATGTTTTTCTTGAATATATGAGAATTGATACTAGACTAGAAAGGGCTTCCTGCGCTGTTGTGCTCGGTAGCATCCCGATTTGTTGTTTTAATTCCATTCACAGCTTGACCAAGCTGTCCTAAAGTTGGTTGGGTGTTTTTAATTTGTGATTGTTCTTGGAAGGCTGTTTCGGTGCCTGTCGTGTTCTTCCTTTCCAGGAAGTACCACCTGGAGTAAGACAATCGCTCTTTTCCACGACTGTTCATGGGCCTTTTTGTGGAAGGGAAGAACTGTGGGTTGTCTGTCCTCTTCCCAGGTTGTGGTCCAAGTGGTCAGCTGGACAGAGGGCTTCCTCTGTTCCTCTCCAGCTCCTGCCATTTGCAGTGCAGTGCAGTAAAGGAAAAGTAACTCTGAAGAGGGGAAGTTCAGTGAAAAACTATTCACAGCCCACCCTCACTCCCACCCTGGTGTTTTTCCTTCACAAGAAGGGAGGACAGGGTCACAGAAAGCACTTTCTAACTGATTAATTGCGAAAGTCGGTTTCAACTAAATCATCTATTTGGAAATGTTTTAAGAGAAGATTTTCTTAGTAGTTTTTATACACCAATCCTAAACAACTTGACCAGGTGTTTTTAAAGTATCAAGAAGCCTTTGGACAGTTGGCGTGTTGTAAGAATTAAATTTAAGTAATTCTGCTTAAATTATATGATATTTATTTTTGCCCTCCTAAAAGATTTTTAAATCCTATACACTTGTTTAGTAAGAACAAATACTGCTTGTTGATATCTGGAAGATTTGTATTCCCCTACAACTGTCAAGCTAATAAACTTCTGTCTTTGTATAGGTAACCTTGTATCACTTGCTGAAGCTTTTTCAGTCTGATACCAATGCCATCCTGGGAAAGAAGACTGTAGTTTCTGAATTCTATGATGAAATGGTATGGAAATTTTTAATGTGATCCTCACTTTATTTTGAAGAGTATTAGTGATACCATGTATTTTTCTCCTTCATTAGATATTTCAAGATCCTACTGCAATGATGCAGCAGCTGTTAACAACATCTCGTCAACTAACACTGGGTGCCTATAAGCACGAAACAGAGTGTAAGTTGAAAATTAAAATATTTTAATTTTAGAAATAAACAACAGTTGTTTTCGCTTTTAGTGTTTTTTCTGGGCTGTAACAGTACAGTTCCCTTCTTTCCAATTCCTTAACTGTGGGTCATTTCATAACATAATTCTTCAGTATAGCTTAATGTTCTTTGCGTCCTTTTTATCTAATCTGTCTTTAAAAATAAACCAGAATAAACCAGGGAATTAAAGAAATTAAATTAACATACGTTGATTCATAAAAATATAGTATAATATAAAGAGTGATTATTTCTGTTCTGATCTTCTGGGTTTCATCTCTCATCTTCTACTCTCAGAAAGCAAATGTTATATTTATTAAGCTCAAATCCTGCCTTGTTAGTTACAAACTCTAATGCCATTGTAGTCCGACTCACCTGGCCTTTGGCTTATCTGCATGTTCCCCTGACAACAAATGTCAGGTATTTTTAGACAGTGAATACCTAGAGCTAAGAGTGGTTATGGGTTTGAAGCTCTACAAGGCTGGGGTTCTGATTTGCCTTACGTCTGTTTGGGTGTGTGGGTCTGTGAGCTATGACTTGTATTTTCTGCCTCAGTTTAGCCAGCCTTGAGGTGGATTTTTGTTATATTGCATGTTGTTATGGTTTAAGTGTAGAAATGTTTAATACTTTGAATCATAAAGAAGTCTTGTCCAAATTTAAACTTTTCTCGCTTCAAATTTATGGGTGTTTCTCCTGAGAGTAGATAGAAACTTCTTAGTGGATTTTTAAAATATATTTCCTTAAAATGTGCTTCTCAAGCAGATAAAAAAATTAAGTGTTTTTTTTTTTTTTTTTTGCCACTGCATACGATTATGTAATGTGTGGGATATGAAGGGATATCCATGGCCTCCATAGATTTGTTGCCTTTACCAGCTTTGTCCAAAAACTTGTGCATGAACAAATTACCAAAAGAAAAAAAGGACACCTCAATAAACCAGATTGCCAGATTGAGATGTCCTAATGTCAAGATATTCATAAAAACAAAGGCAGCACCACTAAATCTTTTAGATAGATAGAATTAAACAATGGATTTTGAATGTCTCCAAGGATGGAGATTCCATAACCTCCCTGGGCAACCTGTGCCAGTCTCAGTCACCCTCACAGTAAAAAAAGCTTGCTGATGTTCAGAGAGAACAACCTCCTGTGTTTTCAGTTTGTGCCCCCCTTTGTGCCCATGGCCTCACATGCTGACACTGGGCATCACATGTAAATTATTTATAGTTCTCTGTAATCTCCCATTTATTTGCTGTTATGTCAGGTATTTTTTCCCACTTAATCTCTAAAACACTCTGGAAAATTAAATAGTGAATTATATAACTCCATCCACAAAACTGATGGGCTGAATGAGGCCACCAAACAAGTTGGGTATTTTTTTTTTAATTCCAAGTTTTTATTTGGATACCATTTTGATGCCAGTCATTGAATCTTGAAGGCTAACAGTAATAGATTTTGCAGGACACACGCTATCCGAATTACTGTTGCAATTTAAAAAAAAAATAAAATTACAACTTCTCATGGTACTTAGAATATTTATTTTTCTTTATGACCACCACAGTTGCAGATCTTGAAGTGAAAACCAGGGAAAAGCTGGAAGCTGCCAAAAAGAAAACTAGTTTTGAAATCGCGGAGCTTAAAGAAAGATTAAAAGCAAGTCGTGAAACCATCAACTGTTTAAAGAACGAAATCAGGAAACTTGAAGAAGATGATCAGTCTAAAGATATGTGATGAGTGTCAACTTGATAAAGAGCCCATACTGAAAATGGAAGGACTTCAGTCTTGCAATTGTACATCTTGTCTTCAATCCTGTAACTGAGACTATGAATTTCACTTGCAAATGACTGAAGTATGTGGCAATCGACTTCATAAATGGAAGATAAGAGAAAGAATGTATCCTTGTTTTATAGTTAAAATCTGTGGGTACTTAACGATTTATTTCAAGTAGAAGGGGTCTTTGGAGACCAGACTACTTTTTTTTTTTAAACTACATTTCAGCAGTATATGAAAACTTTCTATTAAGTCTTGTATTAGTTCAATGTGATTTTACAAAATGCTGGTGTTTACTTTTTTACTTGTTTTTTTTCTACTGATTGTTTAGAGATGCATCTTCAAAGCTGAAAATAAAATACGCTGGGTTTTTATTTTCATATTTTTTGTCTCTGTCTAGTTGTGGGCTTCAGGAACAACTGTAAATAGAATACGCTGATTTAAGGCAGAGGTTGAAATATAATGGTATGCAAGTTGCTTAAGTCTGGTTACCGTGGTCTGCATGTCTGTCTGTTACCAGCACAGTGAAAAAACTTTCTGAAAACAGGATTTTAAATAACTTGTGTATCTACAGATAATCGTTTCTAGCCCCACATATGCTTTAACACATATAAATGCATCAGTTATACAAGTTATGCTCAGAAGCATGAAATTATTTTGGTCCTGTTCTGTAGAAGTTTGTTTTATATTTGTACTGTACTGTGGTCAGTTCATCACATGTTGTGTCTGCCGCTCCTTCCTCCTCACACTTTCCCTGCTCCAGCATGGGGTCCCTCCCATGGGAAACAGTCCTCCACAAACTTCAAGATGAGTCCTTCCTGTGGGCTGCAGTTCTTCATGAACTGTTCCAGCCTGGGCCCTTTCCATGGTGTGCAGTCCTTCAGGAACAGACTGCTCCAGTGTGGGGTCCTCCACAGGCTGCAGGTGAATCTCTGCTCCACTGTGGACTTCCATGGACTGCAGGGGGACAGCCTGCCTCACCATGGGCTGCAGGTGAATTTTCTGCTCTGGTGCAACTCCTCTCACTGCCTTCTTCACTGGCCTTGGTATCTGCAGAGTTGTTTCTCTCGTATATTCTCACTTCTCTCCTCTGGCTGCTGTTGTGCAGCAGTTTTTTCCCCCTTGTTTAATATGTTATCCCAGAGGTGCTACCACCATTGCTGATTCACTCAGCCTTGGCCAGCAGCCAGTCTGTTGGAGGTGGCTGGCATTGGCTCCATTGGACATAAGAGAAGCTTTTAGCAGCTTCTCACAGAAGCCACCTCTGTAACCACTCCGCTACCAAAACCTTGCCATGCAAACCCAATACATACTCTTAAGTAACTGGCAGGTATTTCTCCCCTGAAAAATCAGTGCATAATTTTTGCCTGTAACATTTCTTTTTTTTTTTTTCTTTTGTAAAGGTAAAACAGCCTGATGGAGATGGTGCTACCTCAGGTTTTGAAGAGGCTTGGGCGCCTTTCCTACTGCTTCAAGATACTGTTTTGCAGTAAACTCTGTGAGAAAATATTATCAATGTTTTGAGAACAAGCACTCATTTCTTCATATTTAAATAATTGATGATTGGCTTTTACCATGGCTTGGTAAAGATTAGAACTGAAACAGTTTCAATCCTCCATACGTAGACTTAACGTTTCTCATTAAGAAACATAACTGTTAAAACTTGGCATATATATTTATTTCATGGTATTATATATACACATAGCTTGAGGTACAGCTTGTACTAGTGGTGTCCACACCAATCCCTCCCAGCACTACAGACTATCCAAATTTTTCTGGCTACCTAACTGGTTTGTTTTATTCATTCAGTAGCCAATTTATTTTTAAGCAGTAGCTGAAGAAGAATGTGCTAGGCAATTTGAGTACAGTAGAACGTGCCATTTTCAGAGCTGTGCGTTGAAAATAAGACTTGCATGAACCACAGTATATGACGCATTTCAAGGCTGAAAGAACACTTCAGTGAAAAGTTAAAAATATTAATATAATTTTGTTTTATTCAAAGTGTTTATTTGGGTTCTTCCTTACCTGACAATCATCAGTAGCAGATTTTTAAGTAAAAATATAATAGGGATAGCACAAAGTGAGTCCTTCCAAGTATATCCTCTTAGCTTCTTGCAGATTGATTTGATTTCCTGAGGGGGTTTTTAAGGTCCATTTGTGCATGCTGAAACAAAAATGGGAATGGAAAGCACAGTTTTGGTGAGACTAGGTTGTAGGCAACGTATAATCGTCAGTTAAAATAATACTCATGTAGAGTAACTCATCAAATATGAAATAGGTTCAGCAAGAGCTGTGACTTACCAAGAACAGAGCTGCTGCAGCAGGCTTGAACAGACCAAAAACGAATTGAGTGGTACTTTTTGAATCTAACGTTTTTGTAAGAGTCTAAAGTATTCTTTTTACTTACATTTTTAATAACATTCAATAACCAGCCAAGTATTCAACTTTACAGAAGCAATGATCCTGGCTCTACTGTTAGTAGCCATCAGCATGCTAGACCAGTGATGTAATTTTTGTTTGTGGTTAGAATTCTTTTTTCCCCCAGTTTTTCTTTCAACTTTTTGTATTTTTTACCACTCCTTTGTGCTCTCTGCAAAGGTCATACAAGAGTCGTGAGGTTCCCCCATTAATACTAAGGCAAGAAAATAGTCCTAACATCTGTCTGTGCTGAGCAGTTACTGTTGATAGAAAACAGGAAGAGTATCTTCTGCTTTACAGAAGTTCCTTACTATGTTCTGTGTTTTCATTAGCAAATAACTTTCTTCAGATGTTGAGAAAGCAACTGAGCCCTGTATTAGGCAGAGATTAAGTTCTGGAAAAAGTTAATGACAATTAAGTGGTTTAGAATTTTGGCTTGAAAATAAATGTGAAAAACAACCTCCCTGCATTTGTCAAGTAAAGCTACAGGTATCTTCTCTACATGCAACTGCATGGTTCTCAATTAATACATTGGTTATGTTTGGACCTACGTGTTCTGCCGTTAAAAGAGGTGTTGATGCAAGTGTATACAGTATATGTACAATATAGTGTTGACCTTCTAGTGCATATAATTTTCATTTACTAGAATTGAAATAGAGTGGGGCACCCAGGGACACAATTGCATTACCTTGAAAAAGAAAAACCGAAACACTACACTCCACTTTATTTTTGGCAGCCCTATGAAGATGTGATTCCAGACAAATAGTTACAGTTTGTGCTTGCCAGGGGTGCTAACTTAAATGCCAGCTGTTTACATTGCTGGGACTGACTTCAGACTGTGGTTTCATCCTGAGTTATAATTGTGAAACACAGATGTATTTAAGTGCTTTGCAAAGGAGGGAAAAAAATCCCTCATTCTGCTATAGCTACAGTTTCCTATCACTGAATTGCACAGTAATTTGTCCAGTTGCCTACACTGAAGCTTTAGGCTCCACTTGAAGTAGCTCTTTGGTAGGTAAAGATAAAACATGGTTGATCTCAGTTGATGTGCTTCCTGTTGCCCATTTTACCAGTGAGGCATCAAACGTGCAACACTGGTAATTACTGTCATTGCCACTTCCACTATAAAGACTTGGGGGTTTTAAGTATTTTAGGTAAGACACATTAATAGTCATCACAGTAATTTCAGACACTGACTGCTTACTCACTTACTGCCCCCTATTATTTATCGCTAGTCCTTTTTTTAACGTAGCTCCATCTCATATAACTTACTTCTTTGCCTTTGGGTTTGGCACACTGTAGTTTACAGTTAGACTGTGAAGTTGTATAAGGCTGTGCCTGGGAGGTTTCTCATCAAAAGTGCCATTATCTGACAGGAGGTGTGTAAATACACTTAATTCAAAGATTTACTTGAGAATTTTTGTGGTTAGTAGAGACAGGACTGGAAGGAACATTAAAACACCCTATTCCTTTCTTTCTAGACAGATGCTGGTAGTAACACCAACCTAAAGACACTTTTGCTGCTTATGCATTTAATCCACGATAGATATATCAGTGCTTGCTTGCTTCTTAATGGGAATACAGATTTAAGAGCATTTCAGGTTGCTTTCAGGTATAAGGTTGTTTTCCAAACACCAGGTGGCAGGTATGTCCAAAATATTCTCCAGTCTCAACAGCATTTTAATTACTGGGATTTTGGCAGATCTGTGATACCTTTGTTTGTTCTCATTTGCTTTGAGACTTGATCATCTGATTAGACAACTTGTATTTGTTTCTGTAGAGATGACCAAATTATCTCTCGCGTGTTACAAGAGTGTTCAGCAGCCTTGTGAGCAAATGGAATGTGCTGTGCCAGGAAGTAAAAAAAAACCCTATGAATGTTTGTTTGCAATTTTAGTTCATTTGGCAAAGGAAGCAGCTTTAAAAATACAAATCTCTGGGGTTGTTCTTAGGCTTTTTTTGCTTTTTCAGGGCGAGATTGTGTGACAATATGAATGAACAAAACATAACTTAGGTACTCTACTGGACTGCATGTTTTGCTTGCACTCAATTGCAGGTGCAAAATGGCAGGATTTTCCACAGGTAAAAAGTAATTACTTTTAAAAACATAATGTTAATAGAGTTAATAAGCTGCTTTGACTATTTACTGCTTAATGAATACTATGAATGAAACTTTGGCTTCCAAGCACGTTGAAACTTTTAATTTTCCTGAATACAGGGAAGAACAGCTTAACTTTAGAAAAAAACAGAAGTGGCAACAATGAGAAATTCTTGTTATATATGCATTGTGATATAATTAGTTGGGATTTATCTTAATTTATGATACATTTATACTATTTCTGTTTTAAAATGTTTTAAGCTAGATCATGAAATCATGTAAGTTTCTAGTGAAGGCCTTGCCTATGCAAATTGCCAATACACATCCAACATTAAAATTTACTTCAGTTTTCATTGGAAAAGCCTCTTTAATGCCTAGTGATTAGGCCATAAAAAGAACTCATTAGCATTGGAATACACAGTCTTTGTCATACTCCCTCCCTGATAAATACTATACTTTTTAAGGTGTTCATGTGTTAAATAAGTGGCTGAAATTTCTAATTCCCACAGTTGTGGAGAATTCAGTACTTAAGGACAGAAACAAATTTCATCTGATCTACTGGCCTCTGCTTTGTGAATACTTTCACCTGAAGTGATCAACAGCTTTTTTCTTCAATGTCTAATTCTGCGATGCCTGGCAAATCTCATATTTTTTCACACTCTGCAATTTAGTTTTATTTCAAATAGCATATTTAATTTAACCTCTGATCTGTTATTAAAATGCATGGTGGAACATGCTTCTAAGTTTCTCAGTGAAGCATTCTGGTATCTTTAGTCAATAGGATGAAGAAACAATACATATGGCTTCTTCACTTGCTGAACTGATCAGCCAAAACTGCATCTCAGTTTACTGACTCCAAACAAAAGTCTTGAAATAATTTCACAGTTAAATCATAGTTTATGAGCTTGCATCTTTAAGCACTAGCAT
This sequence comes from Antrostomus carolinensis, assembly GCF_000700745.2. Classification (NCBI taxonomy): domain Eukaryota; kingdom Metazoa; phylum Chordata; class Aves; order Caprimulgiformes; family Caprimulgidae; genus Antrostomus; species Antrostomus carolinensis. The sequence continues at coordinate 9,479 of NW_010288157.1, forward strand.
GCTGGGTAAATACAGGTATTGTCAAAACCGACAAGGTTACACCTCTATGCATGTAACAATGGTGACAGCTTTTGGACTTAAAATTTGGAGAACGAACAGTGCTGCAGCACTCTGCTGTTCCATGTGCTGAGTCTGCTCAATGTAGCAGGGCCAGCATGTGGTTCCTTTTTCCTGTCTATGTTTATTAAAGCAAGAATTAATCCAGGTCATTTTTGTTTTAATCACAGTCCTGATTAGAGTGATAACTCTCCCACCTAAAGCTCCATTCAGGTCCTAAGCCACCTGAACTCTGAGTAGGTAATATGGAGAATCTTGAAATGTTTGCAGGGCTTGAGGTTAACTTCCAGTGTTATTTCCTGGTTTATGTATGAAAAGTCTCTGTAGTAGTTAAAGCATTTACTCTGTAAATGAAATATTCCTGAGGAAAACTGAATCTGCAGCTCACAGTTTTAGAAGTTGTTAACCATGAGGTCATGAGAGTACTCTCCATCACTCCTGTTCACAGTGAGCTGTAGACAGTCAGCTCTGCAAGATTTCTCTAGGGCTGGACAGGGAATAGGTGAAGGAAAACCATCATCTCACTTGGCAATTTGGGCATTGGAGAAAACCAATTGAGTGCTTTTTTTTTGAGCTGAATAAAGCCACCATCTCAGAAAAGGGTTCAACCCTTAGTAAATGAAAGTATCTAAATTAGACGGAATTAATTTCCCATTACCTTTCAGAAGGTGCGCACCTTTTTAGTGATTGTAGAAGAAATGTATATATTGAAAAAACTGGAAATTATTTTTTTCATACTTGCTATGGGTTAGGTCCATTTGCATGGTGAGGCAAGACACAAGACAGGCACTTAAACTAGATGGACTGGACTCCACCACCCTCCTATGTAGTGTTTGGAAATCACCAAAGCAACCACTGCTTTGGAGAGCCTTGTGGTTGCTCTGAATCTTCCTTTTTTAGTCTTTATCAGCAGCAGCCAGGAACTGCAGTGCTAGATGAGCACGGACATTGCCACAGATCACTAACAGGACATCGTGGGCAATGTCAGAGGACAAAACTGATTTGGTATGCATGCACTCAACTGCCAGAGCTGCAAGTCAGTGTGTGTCTGCTCCTCTTGGGTAGTTGTCTGTACTCTTTGAGCGTCTCCTCACTGCTCAGTCTGCTAGTCCTATTTCCTGATAGATTCATTCTACAGTATTTAACAGTCATGAGTCTGCAATTTCAAATAGCTAATGCAGTCTAACTGAATTTAAAATAAATTGTGTTTTGAGTTTTGCTTAACAAGCAGAGTCCTAGTCCTTGTGCATTTGCTGAGGATAGAGAAGAGACATTTCTAAAACTGTGAGTTCTTTCTAGTGTTTTTTTTTTCCCTTCAAGGATAAAAGGCAGAAACATAGTCATTACTGTAAAGATGATTAATTTGTATGAGTTTCAGTGTTACTTTCTTGGAACAGACTGACATAGTACATGTATTTTAAAATGAAAAAGCAGTAAAACTTTTCAAGGTTTCATTGTCTGAAAAGTGAAATTTAATTCAAGTTTGTTCATAGTCTAATCTGACCCTGTATGGTACTAAATGCTTGCAAGTGCCTTGCCTCTGCATTTGGAGCTGGAAATGCTTAGTACTTCACTAAACTTGATCTTCAGTCCTTGTGAAGCCAGTGGGTTTCAATCAGTCCTCTGGTGAATGAAAGTAATAAATCAGTAAATGAAGAAGCCACATTTTCATAGTAGAAGGGCCAACCTGAGAAAAGGGCCACTTTAGTAATGTTTTCTATTTCATGATAGTTAGACTTCACAGCATTCCTTTACAAGTATTAAGCTAAGGCTTTTGGAAGTCTGATAGATACCTATGCTTAAATTTAAACAAGCCATTTTTTTCAGTTTGTCACCTAGCCTTCACTACTATATGACCTCTTGTTGACTTTGCAGTTCAATTAATTTATTGTAGAATATTTTGTATATTTGCCCAAGGATTTGCCCTTTATAAGTTCCATCTCTCTCCTCAGTTCTATGCCATAGCTCCTTCACTACTCAACAAGGAACACTAAAAAGAAATTGTCTAGAAGACAAAAAGCAAAGTATAACTTGGTTTTGCTCTAACTTCCAGAGCTTTATTTAACACTGATGCTGTAGAATGCTAGCTTCACAGCCTTACCTAAATCTAGAGATAAGTTTATGTGACAACTCTGAATACATTTTGTAATCATCTGACAGCTGTCCACACACAAGCATGTTGAACTTGGTTAGCAGCCATTATACCTGTGTCACCTCTCTGTGGTCTTGTGTAAAAATACCCCCAAAAACCAAAACCCTGTGGATGAACCTCTACTGTAGTGTCCCAATACAAAAAATAAAATTTGCTGATCTACGGTATTTTAATAATAATAACATTTTGTAAACTGCATCTAACGCTAAATCATTGATGCACTGTGTCAGACGCTTAATTGTTATCATTACAGCTTTGGTTGTAATTTCTGCCTAAAAAATCCCAACCACCAGATAAATCAACTTGGTTACTTTGGTGCCTTCTGATCTCTTTACTGCTCTGTAGTCATATCTATTTTTTGAGGACTGACTGTGGTTTACTCCACTTGGACTGGAATTGCATCCAAACTAACTTCAGTAAAGACACTTTGTAATTGTGAAGCAGAACTGGATTTGAAATAACATTCTCATGATCAAAGATTCTAAGAAGCTTTTGTAGTGATTGGAGAATAACAACTATATAAAATGTGTTTGCTTCTCATATTTAAATTAAGCATAAAGATAAAATGCATGAGAGGCTTATTAAATGAACATAGAGATACTGCATCTGATAAGATCAAAGCAATTGAGTGGGATTTTAATTTAGGCATTTGACTGACTTTGTCTAAAAAAAAAAAATGTTTTTGAAGTAATGCTGGCCTTGTTCCATAATATCTGAGAGGTTCACTCAGTTGTGGATTGCTCCACTGGGGCTATTCCCTCCACTGCTGAAGTATTATTATTTATATCGTATCCTGAGAATACTGTACATGCAAAATACGGTGGCAGAGTTCCAGGCCTGAAGGCCTTCCATCTAAATGGGCTATATAGGATGGGTGGTACAATAAACTGCAGTTCTTTACTTGAACTGTAAGCAATGTCTTTCAGCTCTAAAATTACACCCTTCAACCACTTTGAACTGAAGTAGTATTCAGTACAGTTCTCATCCTGTGAGAACACAACTCAGTCTGACTATAGCAGATAAGTGAAGCAACTGCTGTCCATGTGTTTCACCATCTTTAACAAAATGGGCTTCTTTTTAAAAATTGGTATTCCTGAAAGTCACTTGCAGGAAAGTTGTTCTTATGGTTTTAAAAAATGAGAGATGGAAATAAGACTTGAGCCAAAATTCTCTGAAAATCTCCCATTTGTATCAAAAAGGCTTTCATTTGGGGGTTGGTGTGGGCATGCAGCTGTTCAGTACAGAACTAAATAGCCTTGGGAAGAAAAACTAAGAACAAAAACTCTAAGCACCTTGCTTCATTACTTAGACAAAATAAGCCTGTACCGACCCACCAACTGTGATTGTGGAACAAAAAACCCAGTACTTCAGGCTGCTTCATAGAGGTCTGCACTGAGAAAGGGGGTCTTAAGATCAGGATATGCAGCCTGCCTGGAGCTCTAACAGGAAGAGCAACTATTTGAACATCTCAGGAAAGGCTGAAGGTGTGACAGGAGAGAAGGAAAAAAACCAGTAAAGATCATCTATTGTCCTCAGTTAGCAGTTTGGTTCTTCTGTCACAATTAAGCTCTCTTCTGTGAGGGGGCTGAAGCTTTCTTAGCAGTGGAATGAACTTGCCCAAGAGGCAAAGACTCACAAACTTCAATTTTTCTCACTTCACCTCGAAGATCTGGTTTTTTGGGATTCTTTAATATCAACGCAAGTCTTTTCTTAACGCCTCATTAAAGCAAAAACTATTCTGTCATCTTTCTTCCTGCTAGCAGACAGTATGGAAAAACAAACACAATGGAACAAATCTCCCTCTGTAGTGGAGTTAGCTAGTGCCACCTAAGTCAAACTGCTTTGGGAAAAATTCCATGAGCAGGATTGGTCTCCATCCTTCAGCCTCTTCCCCATACTTGTTTCTATGTGAGAGAATAATGCTGGTACATATTTTGATTCTGTCCCTGATTTGGCTTAAGATATGTGCTATTATATGTCATTGAAGGGAAATCTAAGTATTTCTGTTTCAAATAATTATTGCTTAAAATGCCATTAAATTAACAAGTCTGCTTTTATTTCTCTTGTTTCAAGCAATTGTGTAGTTTGCTTATACCAGCTGTATGTGTGAATTTAGGCAGTCCTAAAACTGAGAAATAGTATGCTGGCTGTAAAATGAGGTACTGTAAAAGCTGCCTTATACTCCATTACCAATAATTCTGCTCTGCCGTACTTCATCTTTTTTTCTTCTATGCCTCTTCTGAGGGAACATGCACAAAGTTATCTCATAGACTTTTACGTTGGCTGTCTCAGCTCTAATTTTAAAAGTTATTTTTTCAAGGGCTGGAGTGGTTCCTTACCTTGGATGACCCACTACCCTCACTTAGTGGTTTCTGCCCACATGCTAACAAGGTTCTTGCTTTCTTGAAGAAGCCCACTCCTCATATACTTGAGAGGAAATAAAAAACCCCTGGCATTAATGTTTTTCTTCTCTTAAAACATCAGTCTGTGATCAGTAGTTCAGCAGAAGCTTCATATGCTGAACCTTCCCCCAAGCAGGAGTGAGGCCCTTCAAGAGAAGGGTAGGTGATATTTTTCACAGTCCTCTGATTTTCATCTTTCTGTATAAATGATGATGCTCAGTTATCAATCCACTTCTAGATATGATTTTGGAGTATGTGGGACAACGGCACATGAATGAAGGAGAGTGAAGAGTGCTGTACCAGTGTTCAGAACTGTTGATCTTGGACTTTCTCTGACCACTGCTTTCACTAACAAATTATGATTAAGAAGCAGGAAAGAAAAGTAATCCTGCCAGTGTGAGCTTGGGTTCCCTCTGCAGATTTACTGCTGAGCAGGCAGAGTTGTTTTGGAAGACAGAGTCTGTTTCACTGTTTTTCAACGTGACAATTTGACTTCTTCAGAGAAGCTTTTACTTCTTGCATAAAGTAATATATCCAACACTGAGAAACTGCACAAGGTCACTGTGGGTCAAATTTACTTCACTATTTACATCAAAGTTAATTTGAAGTAATTTATTTTATCTTTTCTACTCCAGATAGGAAAAACACTAGACGAAAACAAACACAGTTATATCTGATTTTGCTAAGTCAGATCTATCACTTCTAGGTGAAAAAATCCAGGTTGTAACTTTAAATGTTCCTTTAAACATACTTCCTGAGCACACCAAAAGGCAATTTTCTTGGAAAAAAACAGGGGATTTCTCTCATTGCACAAGACACAAGAACTTGGGGGTTAGAGAAAGGAGTTTCAGAAAGGCAGATGCATAACTCTGGTATGTAATGTAGATTAGAATTTGACATTAAAGACCATTTCCCAAAGACAATTCAGTCATTCTGCCAACCACAATGTCCCACAGTTATGCAAATGACCAAGTAGAGCAGCGATTATCTGCCTATGCCAATACAGGTCTTTCCACCACTGCTACTAACTAGACATTTTTGTGTAGGCACCTGCTGCCACTATAGACACCGGGTGCCCTCAGAGTAATTTTAACCATCTCTGAGCCTAACAAAAAGTTTATTTAAATGTAGTCCTGGAACGATTAAGCCATACATTCATTAAAAGTAACAAAAAGATACTTTGAAGGTTTTCCAAAAACATTCTGTAAGCTGATGGCAAAATACATACCAGTAACAGCTCTTCTAGTAAAAGTTTACATCAGTTTGCCAGTTTTCTTTTCTCACTGTCTCAGATCCTGTATGTTGCCATGCTATGGACAGACTTTCTGTTACTGCAATGATTTTCCTGACTCCAAAGCACAGCAGGACATATTCTTGTAAGGATGCAGGCCCTAGGAAAAAGTAGTGTTATTTTTAACATTTTCTCTCTAGTAGTCACCATTCCTAAGTTACAACATACACTGTGAAAAGACTGAGAAAACCATTGATTGATTTCAATCTGCTTTAATTTTTTACCAAAGGCAAAAACTCCACACATTGGTGCTTAATCATACTTTGCATCATGTACAAGCATGCAGTTTTCCATACAAATTCCATAAGGTGTTTAATCTGCTATTGCAAAAATAGTTATTTGCATACAATCACACCCTGCTGTGGTTTTAAATGTTTTCTGAGAATACATTTTGAGCCTATTACCTTAACCTCACTGCCTTTCTACCCACATATGGACTAGCAGACATGCAAACCCTTTAATTTTTATTCAGGCCTGACTGCAATTAAGTTGAAGTGCATTTGTTCTTTAAAACTACAGGACTCAGCTTATTCCGTAAGTGTTATTTGTGAATACCCTGTCGTTCAGCTGCTGAGCTGTAGTACAGTCTGCATCTTACAAATAGAAGTTCTTATTACAAGGAGAAAACAGGGTTGGGCAGTTCTGGGTATTTTTGTAGTCTGAATTGTTTGTTCATGCCATGAAATGCCAGCTGTTGAACAGAGGCAGCGGGTCACAAACAGCACTATCTTATCTTCCAAAAATCTTAACTCAAATACCAAGAAGCACTGACCGTAGTTAGAGAAATCAAGGTGAAGAAAAACATCTTTTCACCAGCTTTCTTGTTGGAGACAGGTTTGATCCAGATGGAGAGAATATGCACTTACACAATCACATCGCATCGTGCGACGTGGCAGCACAGGCTATGCTAGGTGTACTCTTCCCCTTCATTCAGTGTCTGACAATCTAATTACATATCATTTGTTTAAAGAAGACATGGGAAGTAAAAAACAAAAACTGTAAGTGGGGACAACAGTACCAGTTACTCACTCCAGCTATAGCTGCACCCTGACAAAACCCCCTCTTCCTGACATATTTTTACAAATATTTGAATGACTACTGCAAGCCACTAGACTAAAGGTACCATAGCCAACTCCTGCTTTCTTTATGGCAAGTCCAAAGTGTCTTGTCCCCATTATGCTCTCACCCTGAGTTTTAATACATATTAGTTAACCCAGCCCAAATATATTCCACTTTTGTCAACTGATATACCATATGGAATAACGTATAGTTAGGGGACAAGCACATGGTAAGAACCTGTCATAAGAAGACAGAACCATGTAGGTTGCAGTGGGCCTCAGGAGGCCACCTAGGACCCCCTGCTGCTCAAAGCAGGGCCAGTTAGAGCAGGTTGTTCAGGACCGTGTTGGTCTAGTCAAGCTCTGAGTATATCCCAGGAAGGAGGTTGTACAACCTCTCTGGGTAACTTGTTCTGATATTTGATCACCTTAATGGGAAAAACAAATAAATAAACAAATAAATAAATCTCTGTATCTAAGCAGAATTTCCCATATTTCAACATGTGTCCATTCCCTCTCAGTCTATTTCAGAAGAGTATGGGTTGATCTTCCACGCAAACAACAGTAGTAAGCTCTTCCCTTAGCTGCCTTCTTAAGACTGAACAATCTCAGTTCTGTCTGTCTTCTACAATACACCATTTTCTAGTCTCCTGACCATCTTGGTCTCTTTGTCTCCTTTGTTAGCTACAAAATGGCCATACTGCATCAGACTACACAGGCCTGCCTAACTCACTTCTGATCTTAATGATCAGGACTAAACAATCAGAAAGAGAGTACAAAGAACAGGTCAGCTATAGCACAGTTCTTCTTGATCTATAATCAGAGTTTTCAGTAAATCATTGGTTAGGAAAAGCCTGAACTAAAGACCCCTGTATTCCATTCAATTTACTAGCAGCCAATGCACTCCTTCCCTCTTGAGTTTAATCTGTTTTTGAAAATAACGGTTTAGCATCCATATTTCTGTAAGCAGTGAGCTTCATACTTTAGTTCTGCAGCATCTGAAAAAACCTACCTTTTTGTTGTTTTAAACCTGCTATCCATTATTTACCCCGTGCTGATTTACTAGAAAAAGTGAATGTGAGCTCCCTACTTTCTCTCCACAAGCCACCATTTTATATAATTCAATCATCTTCCCTCAGTCACAGTCATTGTCACTTTGGTCTTTCCACTGGAAAAGTCCAAATGTTCGTAGTCATGTTTTAAACAGAAACCATTCTCTATGTTTTATTGTTCTTTTCTACCTTTACCTTCTCTCTGACCTGGGAAACCAGAGCTTCATACTGTTCTCCAGATGTGGCCACACCACTGATCTACATAAAGATGTCACAATGTTTTCTGCTCCATTCTGTCTTCCTTTCTAGTAATTCCTGGTATTTTTGAGTTGGAGATGGAAATTAAGTTTCCAAAGAATTACCTATAGAGACTCTAAGAACTCCTTCTACAGCAATTACCACTAGGCACATACAATTAAGATTGGTTTTGCCTGTATGCATTACCTTACATGTATTGAGACTGAATTTCAACTTCTAGTTTAACACCCACGCTGCTCAACAGAACGAGATCCTTTTGCAACTCCTTGCTGTCAGCTTCATATTCCACTACCGTGAAGGATTTTGCATCAGCAGCAAGCCCTGCTGCTTCCTTACTCGCTCTCTTGCCAAGACCATTTCTGAGTATGCTAACTAGTGCAGGTCCCAGCATGAATCCCTGTGGGACTCCAGTCATAACTCTCCCACAGTGTAAAAAATGACTATTTATTGCTACTCCATTAACCCTTCTCTTTCTGCTAGTTAGTAATTCACAAGACAGCCTTCCTTCCTAACCTATGACAGCTAATGTTCTTTAGCGGCACTGGTGAGGGACTGTGCCAAAAGCTGTTTTGAAATCACTACAATGAAGGTATCACCCTGGTTTATCAGTTCGTTGTTTGTCAAAGAACTTCAAAATTATGACAAAGCTTTCCTATCTATAAAAACCCATGTTGTGTCTGTAAGGCTGAACCTCACCCCACCTCTCTGTCCCTGATTTTCTTGTATGACCTGAAACAAGTCTCGGTGACTACACCAGTAAGAGGACTCGGATGCTGAAAATGAACACTTATGATCCTTAAATCCAAAATTACTGCCTTCAAAATGCTCATCCAGTTGCTTTCCAGCTATGGAGGTGCTTACATTCCATAAATTCTTATTTTGGTGAGGTTTCCAAAAAATCTCTGACTGCTTTAGCATATACTTCCCAGCTAGCTAATTCTACTCCTAAAGGTCCAGCCCAGACAGCCACAACTGAACTATTTCAGTGGCTAGGATTAAGGAAGCTGTAAGAACCGTATGATGGTTATAGCACACCCCGAGAGAAGGAAAATATTAATTTATATGTTCACAGACAGAGGATGAAACCGTGCAGGTGCCTCACAGGCATAGATTTGGGATGTCTGATCACTGAACTATAGGAAAAGGACAGGATGGTTTCTCCTACCCCTTAAACGTTCATGTCCTGTATAAAGGGGCCCCCTTAGGCATCTAACATGAAAGAGTTTATTGAAGTGAAGTCCAAGTAGAGCAAGCAGCTCCTTCCAGCTCAGTTAGATTTGAGGATGAGAGACACACTTGCAAGTTTTGCAGCTGTACCTGCCTGCATGCTCTGCCTCTGCATTGAAACACCTCCCATGTAGCTGTGTTGGCAAAATGGACTATTTATCAGTGTCCTTGTTATGAAGGACCTAACTTAACATTCTTCAATTAGCATTGTAGTGGCTGAGGCAAAGGTGCATAGTCCATCTGCCAGTTTTCCAATAGCACTTGTAATACCTGCTCGTGGGACCCAACAGACACAAGCCCAGCATCTCACAAGATTCTTTAGCACTAAGCCTTGGTCACTGTGACTTCAGTCACATAAATGCCATTGGCCTTTCATGGTGAAAAGTTTAGCCAGCTATCCTATGTAATCCCATTCCTCCACTTGCTTCTGCCATGTACCGTATAGGAAACCTGGACAGAGAACTAGCTGCAATCGATTTCCCCAGCAGCAAGGTTCTTCAGTGTTAACTGCCACAAATCTGAGCACTGCAGTACCAAGACCCTCTGTAGACCTAATCCACACTCCATTGTAAGTAAAATGAAACTGTATTTCTTTTGTAAAGGAAACACAGAAATAATTCCATTAATGCTAATGAAGTCACAACAAACACAATGATAAAAGCCCTAAGAATACCTAAGTAGTTATTCACTGAATGAATAAATAAATGAGGTAAAGGGCACTTGCTGCATGCAGAAATTTATAATAACCAGCTGTTTTCTCCTGTGAGAGGCATCTCTTCTGTGTCCTGAATGAGGAAGGTCAAAAATAGTAAACCGGTGTATGATAGGCTACTTTATTCTATCCTACTTTGTGCCCACAAGGGAGTCAAAATTACAGTTGCACAAATTGCCTAATTTTTAAAAGTCTGACATTGTGACAATGCTCTTTGAACACTGTTTTGTATATAGTCAAGTGTGCACAGTTCTGAGGTGCTGAAACACTGAAATACAAAGGGGTGAAGTAAGGACACAGCAGCAATCTTCACTTGGAATTTCCTTGCTTTTGTCAGCTGAAGTCAGATCTTGAATATTATTGCAAGTCGCTGTAGCTTTTTTGCATTTAATTAGATTTACATCCCACTTGATTATCACAGGCTAGTTGGAAACGGACGTGTGCACTGATGCTCCTCCTGGGAAACAGCCAGCCAGAAGTTACAGGACCTGCGTGTGGCAGCCTTTGTTGGGGGAATGAAAACAGTTCAATTTGGTTAAAGAGAACATTCATTTGTGAGGAAAACTGAATTTGTACATACACGTGGGAGGCCCAAAAGGCAGCTTCACTTGCAATGATGTTTTTCAGGCTTTCAATATTCAAATGGTAAGGGACCAAATATCTAGTATCACAAGGAGTAAAATACACAGTATCTCAGAGAGCAAGCTCAGCCTAAAATGAGAAACTACCTAAGCTTAAAATTATGGTTTTATAACTCATTGCATTATCTTTAAAAGTCTACCAAACAGCTGTCACAGTAATAAGTATCCTGCCCTTCACAGTACATTACTTAGAGCTCACGCATCCTTTAACCATGTCAGGGGGTGTATTTGTACAAGAACAAGACAATTTATACAACTGAGGAAAAACAAATTACAAAACAAACAGCCACCTGAGGAATTCCTGAATGACCAGGTCTGCTCCACTTTTTCCTGGTGTGATAGTTTCACTGGGCTTGCCCTTGGCCAGCAGCCAACACAGCCATTCACCCACTTCCCCCCACCCCCAGGGGACGGGGGGAGAGGATTGGGACAAAGGTAAGGAGATACCTGGGTACCACAGGAATAAGAGCAGAAGGTTTGTCGTATTCCAGCAGTCATTTCAGGAGAAGTTTCACTATGTGAATTAAAATGCTCAGCTGCAAGACATCTTTATTTACTACTGGATTTGAACTTTTTCACTTTTAACTGAAATGATGACAACTTTAACGATAACAGTACTCAATGAACTACTGGTTTAAATAATTGGTTCAATCTTGTACTTCCTTCTAAAAAAACAAAAGACTATTAACTTTACCGAGGAGGTATTCTTTCTGAAGAAGTGTAGGATCAGGCCATAAGTGGCTGCTGTATTAGCCCTTACTGTATGCAAGCACTTTTTTTGATTGTGAAAAAAAATCTTGATTTGATATAAAAAGGGTCATTCTACTTAGCATGCCACACAAGGGGAGGCAGAATGTGACGTGACTGGCATTACTCTGTTCAGCTGGCACACTAAGTCCAACTCTCTCTCTTTGTAAATCTGTTTTCCAGCTCCTGAAACATTGTTAGAGACTGAATGTGTGGGATTTTTTTAAAAAGAAGTTTTTCTTACAGTGTCAAATGGATTTTGTAAAGGGGGTGTTGGAATAAAATTACACTCTAGGTAGCCTCTTACAGCAGAGAGAGTGAGCTTGTGTACCACATTTCAACCAGAAACATGCTTTCGCTGCTGAGTCATAAACCCCGAAAGACAGTGTTTATAATAGAGCCCTCACCTATAGCTGGGTTAAGTGGTGCCTATAGCAATAGCAAGGGCCTTCTTTATTACAAAACAAAGCGTCTGGAGAATTCTATGATTTGTCATGAGGCTGTTGCTATGGTTTTATTTTTAAGAGAAACTGTTTACGCTCCTATGTTTACTTCAGGAGTAGAATTTATAGTTCAAACATTAAGGATCTGATTAAGGATCCATCTCCAAAAACACATCCAGGCTTCATGCTGGGTTATACACATCTCATACTGATCAGAAAAGACTTCCTTGATGAAGACAAACTATACATGAAATGGGATAGGTTCCAAAGTTCTTGGGAAAAAGAAATAGAAATCCTTCTATTCAAACCCTTGAGAAGTTTGTTACCATAAATCTCTGAACAACATATGAAAGGAAACTGCAGAAACACAATGCAGAATCTGGCATTCTGTTCCCCAAGAGTCCCCTTGTTGTCAGACCCACGCATTAGGAAAGAATACAAGATAAATAAGGGAGCACTTTCCTAATTAGATAAATCTGCTGTTAAAATGTTGTATGTGCCTGAACTGCTCTCTTGCTTACAGAGTTGAATACCACCTAAATCAACATAGATCACAGGCAAAAGCACTTGACTTGCAGAGTCCAAATTTCATGAAAAACCCACCACAAAATGCTGGTATCATCTTGTAAGAATCCAGGAACTGAAGCAAGAGGGATCTGTGAACCAACACTGAAATACATTAGGACAGTGAAATGAGAACTTCTGGAAATGCAAACTACAGTATATCTGACACAGTTCATTCTTATTTCTGCTTCAAAGACTAAGAATCTTTTTAAAAATATTTATGTGACTTTCTAATTTTTAAATAAAAAGGAGGTGTTAACCTGAAAATTTTAACTTGAGGTGAAAGTTTCATTATTAATAAAGGAGTTAATTCTAAGTAGTACTAAAATTTATGATGTTTAAAGGGAACATTTAATTGGGTACACCAGTTATGAATTGGAGAATGACATGATTACTTTTGTTGCCTCAGAAAAGCCACTCATTTAGCACACCCAGTAGCCACTGTATAAGACCATACAAGAAATGCCCAAGCAAACAAACAGAAATGCTTAGCTACTAAAATAACAATTTCACAAATTTAGCTAAGGGTTAACCACCTCTGGAAAAGCTGTAAAGGTGGCAGTAGCATCTAATTTTTAGAAAGAGAGAATATGAGCTCTAGTGAAACAATAGAGGAGGTCTCTGACTTCAGAGTTGATCAAAAAAAAGTTTAGGGAGACCTAAAACAGAACTCAAAATGCCATCAAGGGACTTAAAGCAATGTAAGTTCCTAACTTCCAGAAGCCTGCAAGCAGCTATGCAGTCTTTGAAAGAATAGTAATCTGTACAGCATCTGGATGGAGCTGCAATAATCTCAGTTTGGGATGACAAAAATCACTGTAGATATGACCAACAACCAATATGTCATGGTTCCAAAAGTTCTATGAAGTAAGAAAGAGAAAGAACAATGTGACCAGCTGGACAGGAATGAGACACAGCAAGGTCATAAGAAGCCAGAAAAGCACCTGGAGAAAGATATAAAAGAGCCACAGAGCACTGCAAATTTCCAGTATATAAATACAGAACTGATCTGTCAGTAAATCTGGGTGAGCTGGGTCAGGTAACAATCAGGTAAATGGTGAAAATTACCAATTTGACAGGTGAACAAAACCAGCATTTCATCTTTGATGAAGAAGTTGAACTTGACTGTTGAAGAGACACTATGCTACCCAGATTTAACAGAAATCCTGACATACAGTTTAAAGGCAGCCATTCACATGAGCTGGTGAAGACATGGTGAGAGATAGAGGGAGTAGAAAAAGTAATAAATGACATAGTGGAACAGACCTGTGGAGACGTAGTTCCTTGCTGATCCAGATGCTGCTAAGAAGGGTATGGAAAAATGCAGTGTACAGATCTGAGTTGGATGTGGACTTACAGATCAAGATCAACAACCTAAGCCAACCAGACTTTAAGGCAAGTCTGCGTAACAGAGGACCTGAAGGTCACAAGGAATCCTGCAGATCTTTGTCTTAAGAGCAGATCATTGCTTTGTAGGCCATTGATATATTACATTTATGGGATATGAGCATATACAGTATGTTAGATGACAGTTTGCTACATGACTTCACATACTACATGACTCAGATATAGGAATTTCCCTCTACTTTATCCATCCAGCTCTCTGAGCACTGACTCACATGCACAGAAGCCAACAGCTGCAATGGTACAAATGTTAAACCACAGTTGTTTTCCCTCTCCCCCTTTCCTTCTAGATACTATCACCTTTGTAGGATGTACAACTGAAGAAAATCCCTGCACGGACTTCAGCTTCTCCAGCTCTCATACAACCTACAGATTAAATGAATATTGGGGGTAGTGGAGTACTGTCATCCATTTGCTTCTGTTATCACCTTGCTTCCCTTCTGTCAGGGGAAGGGAAGAAAGGTGAGCAACCGTCAGAGCAAAATTCTTCATTTTCTCTGCCAAAGTCTTTAGATAACTGAAGCAGTCAAAACATGGTTGCACAACTGCTGAGAAAGTAAGATGGATCAGTTTTGTGAAGTAACTCGGTGCCATGCATTGTTTGGTGGAGAGGTCAGAGGTTAAGGCAAGGAAGGCCAAAGAAGCTAGACACAAGAGGGAAACATGTAGCATGATGCAAGACAAAGCTGAGTTTTGTGCAGGTTGCTGGCTGCTCTAACACTTTGCTTATGTGTTTTGGAACATTAATTACACATTCAAGATAATGAATGGGGCTGTTCAGCCTGGAAAAGAGACGGCTTCGGGGAGATCTCATAGCGACTTTCCAGTACCTGAAGGGGGGCTACAAGAAAGCTGGGGAGGGACTTTTTACATGAGCAGGTAGTGACAGAACAAGGGGAATGTCTTTAAACTGAAAGAGGGCAGGTTCAGATTAGATATTAGGAAGAAGTTCTTCACTGTGAGGGTGATCAGACACTGGAACAGGTTGCCCAGAGAAGCTGTGGATGCCCCCTCCCTGGAAATGTTCAAGGCCAGGCTGGATGAGGCTTTGAGCAACCTGGTCTAGTGGAAGGTGTCCCTGCTGATGGCAGGGGGGTTGGAACTAGATGATCTTTAAGGTCCCTTCCAACCCAAACCATTCTGTGATTCTATAAACTGTAGATTACAAGGTCTTCTGGCCCAAGACCTGTCACACGTATTGGTCTGCAAACAGGCAGCAGACAAGAGGACACACGGGTAGGGACAGTAAGAGCAAATACAAGGTGGTTTTTGCACTGGCGAACAGGAGCACTGTTTCCACAAAACGGCACAACATGCAGGTGTGACACCCTCACTCATTCTTGTTGTTTCCCACATTTCTTTCGGCTGTATCTTTAATGTACACACCGTCTGCCTTTGCTTTCAGCTGCACGCAGCGTTCTTTCTGAAATCAGGGCAACTTCAATGGCTGCAGATGCATTACCGTAAAACAACGCTGTGACATCGCGCACAACACAACTGAGGGAGGCTGCCTCGCAAGAAATTCAAACCACAGCAGAGCAGAGCGGCTGAGTCAATCCTTTCCAAAGCCGTGCGCGCAATTACAGCTTTAATTCTTTCTTTCTTTCTTTCTCTTTTTTTTCTCCCCGAGACACCAGTACGACCCGCTTCCTGGCCGCCTCCCTCACAGCTGGCCCCTGCACCGCGCTCAGGAGAGCGCTG
>NW_010288158.1:0-2147 GCF_000700745.2 Antrostomus carolinensis
TCTGGCACCCAACCAGGGTCAACCCACCACAATTTCTTTCTAGCTTTCTCTGACTTGAGCACCAACAGGTCCAGCCATACTCCAGCTTCACAATAGCTCTTTTCTGGGTCAATGATGGCTTCCAAAACATGGTATTATAGCCAGGCCCTTTTTTTTGTAAGCATCCTTTAACTATTCTTCCCTCCTCTGGCAATGGTCACTGCTCTGTGTTGTAGATCTGAATGAATTAGTTTACCACACTGATTTAACTTATTTGAGCTGTCTCTCCTCTGAAACATCAGCTTGTTTCTATCCTAACCATCCAGTTCTGCATTGGTCACTTAATGTCATCCCAGCCAAGATTTCCATTCAGCCACTTCTGGCTTATGATAAACAAAGAACAGGGGAGGGGTACGAAATGATTGATTCACACTATATCATGTGCAGTTTGCCCCTTGTGGAACTAATTTAGTAGGACTGCTGATTGCTTTCTGCCCAGCATGCCAGGGAGATCATTCACCTCGTAGGAGACCATCCTCTGCGTCCTTTTGCATGGGTCAGCCTTAAAAACTCTGCAGGAAGGGGCCATGGAGTGCACCCAGTACCTTCCAGTGGGACCCAGGAAAGACGATTTGAATAGTGAATAGCCAGGGTTGGTAGGACTGCAATGCTTTGCTTTTGTGTTTGTTCCTGGGATTTTTTTGACTGCTTTTCAAAACTCGTATAATTTATATTTAGCCAGCCATAGAGTTATATTCTGTTCTATGCCTCTTCCCTATTGTATCTTTATGTGGGCAACATTGATATTTTTATCCCATCTATATAATGAGATTAAATGAGTTTGATCTTGGAGCTTTCTGCATTTTGAAGGGTCATATAAACATCATTAAGAAACCAGCAGTGGTGCTATATTTGATTGCCAGTCAAGATGGATCTCAACTAATGAAAATAGATGCTTTTAATTTTTTTTTTCCAGAACTGTGAGAACATTTCAGCTATTTCTTAAGTGCATTTGAAATTTAAAGTCCAAACTTCTTCTCTTACCTCATGAAAGTACGCTATTTGGAATCCTTAATGAGACATTTTGAAAAGACCTACTTTCTTAATTTTAAAGAGGAGATGCCTCACTGGGGAGGTGGGCAAATAGGATTCTGGAGAATTACATTTCTCTAGTGCTTGCATCGGTTGTGTCATTTTGGATGAGGTATCCTGTACTTCAGTTTCCCTGTCTATGATCAGAGTTAATATTTACTTTATTAAGTAACCTTAACTTCAGAATCTCAAATCCCTATTATGTTATTGCTTATAGTAAATCAACTTAATGCACTTAAAGGACTCGTATGCATGCAAGAGATTACAAAAGGACCGCTCACATGGTCCAAATGAAACACATTAACAATATATCTACTTTTCCCAGTAGTATGGTAGAATGCAGAGGCATTTGCAGGATCAGTACTTTATAATGGAAAAGTACACAGCTTTATATTCTTATGGCAGGAAAGTTTTCATTCTGCTGTACGTGATATGGCTCAGAAGGACACCAGATTCTTTGGAAGTCTTAAAAGTTAAGTGGCTGAAGGGAATGGCAAAAGAATGCTCAGCTCATGTGATGCCTTGCAATTAGCAAAAAAAGCCAAACTCCTGCCCTTGAGAGAATGGTAGGTGGGACATCATTTCATACTGACTATTAGGAAGGTATTAGGAGCAGAAGGCTGTCTTGCAACAGAAATGAGCTTTAAAGATTTCAGGAAAAGGGTGTATGTATGAGGGATGAGAAAAAGATATAATAGGTTTTCATTTTGTAAAGGAAGATTGAAGTTCCTTCCAGGTTCAACATCCTTCTAATGCAAGGGTAGTGAAGTAGGTGGCTGAGTACTGCAGACTCTCCATCTCTGGAGAACTTTAGTTACAAGGTAGACAAACTTGTTTTAATAAAATAGGTGATTTATATCCTGTCCTCGCGAGTACTTAGCAACCTCTTGAGGTCTTTGCCTGAAAACTTCTTTTATGATCTTTTCAAATGTGAGTGTCTGCTTCATGCATGCTTCTTCTGGCTTTAATCATCTGAATGTATGAAGATTTTGTGTTGTTTCTCCTTGTACCGCTAGAGACAGCTTTCAGATTTTTGTACTCACTAAAATTTCAGTTTGGTATTTTCATTGCTCAGT
>NW_010288158.1:2180-4955 GCF_000700745.2 Antrostomus carolinensis
CCACCACAGAACTCACTTCAGTAAAATGAGGGATGTTTGGCTTTAAATGCAGAATATAGAGCAGTTTTAGTGAAATTTAACCTTTTTTATGGCACAAAAAGAGAAAGTCTTTGGTGATGCTGTATGCTATATGAGTGGTAGAGGCAAGGAGAACACAAACTTCCCTGGCACAAGCTATTCTCTACTGTCAAATTTTATTGTATTTCAAAGGAGGGCTTCCTGTGTAGCAGCTAATGCATAAGAATTTCCTTTAGAGCTGTTGACAACTAAAACCATTGCTCGCAGCAATTACACTCCTGCCTCCCCAGAGGTTCAACTGTTCACCCCTTCACCCCGGTTCCCATCCCCACTGAACTTCATTGTAGAGGAGATGAAGTTCTTAATGACAAGGACCCAGGAAGCAAGGCAACAAGAAAATAAGCCCTCCTATTTGACTCTGCCTTGGGTACAAATTTCCATCCCAAGACCACTTCTGTACCTAGAGTACCACATTACAGCCATTACTCTGAATTTGCCTGTCTCTCAATGCCAATTTTGACACCTGCTTTATAAAGACTCTTTTTGTGATATTACTGTCTTTGGATACTGCACAGTGCAGCAACCAATAGAACTGGGATATTTTAACCCTCTGCTTTGTATACACCAGTGCATGGGAGGCCTTGGTTTGGGCTGTTGTGCTGACTTGTGCTGCATGGTACTAGTAGATGGCTTAATCTTTTATTCCTTTGATTTAGCAGGTTTTTGTCCTGTTTGGATGTTGGAAAAATAACATTTATTTAAAATGCATTTTCCTAATAATAATGGTATTTTGGGTCTTGTGACTTATTTCAGGACTGATTTGGTATAATAGTTAAATAATAACTCCTGCAGAATATTGACAGGTCATTTTGGAAGAAGCTAGCACAAATAGTTGCCATGAAAAAACTGCCATTAAGGGGAATTCACTAAATAAAGTGACTGGAGAAGCCACCTAATAATTCCATGGAACTGTGATGAACTTTTTATGTCAGAGTTATCCTAAGTTTGCTGCTTAAAAGTTTTACCCTGTTCATTTGGCTACAGATTCTTCTTATTCATATCCTGCTTTATGCTAGTGAAAGATTTACAGGATTACATAAAATGACTTTTTATGGTTATGACTAAATCTTGTCCATAGTCAGATTTAATTCTGTGAAATTCACCTCTTGCCACTTTTTAGGTTGTTCCTTACCTTCTAACAAAGCTTTCTCAGGGTTCATGTCTATACCTAAGGTTCTACATATACTGAAATACTCCTGGGTGTTCTGGAATGAGGTGACTGTATAGAAAAGTAAATATGCTTAGTTCACTGTTTTCAATTCAGGTTGGGAATAATGTTCCAGTTCTGTAAACAATGAGTACCGGTTTCTTGCTTTACGAATGTTTGCACCATGCAACTAACTGGAAAAGTTGTTATAGTATAAATGTATTCAGGGATGACTGTTCTAGAATAGCTCCTCTGTAAAGTCTGTTACTGTTTCCATGTGGAAGACATTCTGCAATAGCTACTGCACTGTGCCCCCCTATTCTCCTTTCATCTGGATTGTCTCTCATACATAAGTCAAAAGTGCAGCTTGTATATTCAGGCTGAATTGTCTTGGTTTCATTGACTTCAATGCCGGGTTGTGCTATCTGAGAAACTTTGAAATATTTCTTGGTAGTTTTCAATGCAAAAGGTATAGAAACAAGCCCAAATCCTCGGTTTGGATAGTTGAGGTCTTTAGATGTCTGACTTTTGAAATGCAAATGTAACTCAGCAACTATATTTCAGAAGTGCTTCTGTATTCCTTATGGATTGAAGCAGAACTCCCCAAAGCTGCTCTGTGGTCAGGGCTTTGGCTCTTCGAATGAGCTGTGACCTAGAAAGCTAAATCCTGATGTTGTGTGTTTGACTTCCTCCTAAAACTCCCATGATGATAAACCACTAGGGGGATTCTGTAATGCAATAGCCCTGAACTCAAAAAAGTTGAAAATTTGGGCATAATCTTGTTCCTTTGTCTTGTCTGGCTATCTAGCAGCTACTTGTTACAGAGAGCTCCTTAACTCTCCTTTTGGCCTGTGGTGTGTATTTGCAAGAATTTTACCTTTACGCTTCATGAGCACCTCAGTCTCCATGAGTGTTTGGTGATGGAAAGCCATTTTGCATTCACCTCTGCTACAGAATAGACACAAAGATACATAAGCACACATATGCAAAAACTTCCATCTCTTCACTTTTTGTTATGCCCTTGCTCCCCTGCAACATCCTCCCATGCTCCTGAACCTCAGACTGAAAAACGCCTGCTATTACCCATTAAAGGAGGAGAGCAGAGGGGGAAATCACCCATTCAAACCTGTAAAGGATCCAAATCCTGAGTAAAGGGCATAAGTTTCTGATTAGTGTTAGAGGAACATACCTTCAAATACTGGCCAGTTAACGCATGAAGGTGTATAGGGCTTAAGCCAAATACAGCATTATTGACAAGAATGCCAAAGACAGTCTGATTTCAAAGCTGACATCTCGATTTAAAGTCAACTTAAGCATGCTTAAAGCCCCTCTTGATAGTGCTGCCAGGAGAAAGGCAACTCCTGGAGCTATTCTAAATGTCAGCTTTGTATACTCTGGTTGCTTCAGCTGACAAAAACTTGATGGCCACTTGGAAAATTGACATGATAGAAAAAACAGGAAAGGATACAACCGTGGCTCAATTAAACTCACCAAATCTTTCCTGACATGGTTGCTGTTTTTCTTTGTGCTAATACAAAAAAGAAAGTGGG
>NW_010288158.1:4987-5420 GCF_000700745.2 Antrostomus carolinensis
CATTCAATGAGTTCATCTGTAACACTGCAAATAATCCAAGAAAGCATGGAAGCAGGGCTTTTCTGTTCTCAAAAACAAATTATCCATGAAAAACTTTGAGACTACTTCACTGTTTGTCCCCCTGCCTGCCTTGTTCCCTTCCCCCTCCTTCCAAATTGCTAAGTTTTTATCATCACTCAACTGTCATTGTGTGGAGGTCATTTTAGTGTTGTTTTTTTTCTTCTCTTTCCTACGTTCTCTTCAATTTAAGGAGTTATTCTGGTACAATTTGTACCTCTCAATTCCTTTCAGTCAGAATTAAACATACAGCTTTGTACCTCTAATTTGTCTGGTACAAACACCTCACGCACTTGTCAGAGGGGATTCACTCCTTTCTTAGCTGCATTTATAAAATCAGTCTTGACTCATGCTGGAAGGTTTTGCTGGTGCTTTA
>NW_010288158.1:5450-43371 GCF_000700745.2 Antrostomus carolinensis
GCATTTTATCTTAAACCACAGAGTTATGCTTATATGTATGTGCTGTATAGCTATAATGGTTTAAAATCCTCACCCATAGAAAATTAAAAACCCGTAAGAGTAAGGCAGAGTGTGCTTCTGAGCTTGCTTCTCCCAGTGCTCCCCCCTCCCCCCTACACTGGCCCGGTCCTTGCAGACATCTTGGCTTTATGCACAGGTCTTAGGTTTATCTTAAACCACAGAGTTATGCTTATATGTATGTGCTGTATAGCTATAATGGTTTAAAATCCTCACCCATAGAAAATTAAAAACCCGTAAGAGTAAGGCAGAGTGTGCTTCTGAGCTTGCTTCTCCCAGTGCTCCCCCCTCCCCCCTACACTGGCCCGGTCCTTGCAGACATCTTGGCTTTATGCACAGGTCTTAGGCTCCACTGCTTCCCAAAGCCTCTCTGAGGTGTGAATCGAGACAGATTCAGGCCAAATTAACTACAAACCAAAACTACATTTAACTTACAGATGTAATTTTCAAGGAGAATCTGAAATTTGCTAAAGAAATGCTGGGGGAAAATGCGAGTTAACTAACAAAAAGTTAAAGCACTTGTAGCTCTATAATTTCAGATGGAAATATTTTTGCTGTCTTGTTATATGCTCTACTTACTGGTCACCATCTAATCCTTCCCCCCCCCTCCCCCTATAGTTATATTGTATTAGTCTGTATTAGACATAAGCAGTTAAAACAACACATCTCTTTTTCTCTTTCTTTGTTTAAGTACTTGTAGAGTAATTTTAGAAACAATATTTTAAAGAATCATTCTTGGGTGGTCCAGACAAATAAAGACGTCTTTGGTTGGAAAGGTTACCTCCAGTTGCATTCTTTTTTCTGCAAGAGGGCAGCTCCCTAACCCCAGCTTTATGAAAATCTGGGGTTAATATTTTCCTGTAGTGTGAATTCAGTGGTTCAGATCCTATATGTAGTAAATCACTCTTCCCAGAGAGTTCTTTTTTTTTTTTTTTTTTTTTTTTTTTTTTGAGAGGCATTGAGAAGCTATAAACTGACTCAGCAAGTAGAGCAATCGGACTACAAAAAGCTGAAGAGCTCTTATGGCTGTTGTGTTACTTTTTGGGGTAGGATTCTCCTTGCCTAACTTAGCTATTCGAATTTAGTGGTTCAGTCTAAGTCAGTATCTAGCTTTTTTCTACAGTCAAAGTGGAGAGACTGGCACCTCCAGAAGGCTATTAAGCCCATTCTTCAATACTTCTTTTGGAGGATATGATTTATTATCTGCAAGACACCATCTGACCAGAGAGTATGATTCAACAACTTGTTTGGAGTAGTTATCTAGATCTTCCAAGATTGAAGCTAGATTACTTGAATCTCATCCCTAATATTTAAATATGCAGTTAGTTAAATAACTAAGCTGTATTATGAGATGATTTGGTCTACAGCTGACGCAATTCTCAAACCGTTACACTAAACATCAATGTAGAAAGAAAAAGAGAATCAGGCTATCTTGATCTGTTGTTTGGCTATTATTTTGTAAATCCACCATGTAAATATCTACAGTCCTTAGGAATACAGGATGTATGACTAGCCATGGAAAAGGGAACCTTGGAGTGACTTCATGTCAGATTTAGGCACAGAAATCTGCCAAGCAACTGGAGAAACCAGCTACGTGCTGAATGATTTAACCGTTTTTCTTTTTTTTTTTTTCCTGTTTCTGCTGTCTGCATGCCAGTGTATGAAGGATGGGGCAGAAATATATCCTTTTGTGACCAGACATATTTGCCTTTTTAAGGTAGAGAAATGCTTAGTGGGAGATGTTAATTCTAAAATTAAATGAAATATTTACATAGCCATATAGCTATTTAGTGTGTTTTGGCTTGAAATGAAGAAAAAATAGAGCCATCTCCTTGTTTTCAAAAGCTCTTGGGTCAAGTTTGACTGGAATAGAACTAATATGTTTTTGAGTTGATTTAAACTCTCACAGTATTAACATGTTCTTGTTTTTATGCAGTCTGCCACTAGGATGATTATAACTTGTGATTGCTCAGTGCATTGCTGGAAGATATTTTGCATCCTGTGTGAATTCCTTAAAAGATTGACAGGAACTGGCCAACTTTTACTTTTTACTTTTGCTGAAATTAAGCACCAAAATTTTCATAAAATGACAAACACTTTCAGGACTGATCATGTAAAGGTCAAATGAAAATAGTAGTACAAATATCCCTGTTAAGCCAAAGCATCACGGTTGGCCTGAACCATTTCAGACTTACGCAGAATAAGCATTGGAAAAAAAATCTGTCACCAATTTACATTGCCCAGATAATGTCACAAAATGAGATGTGCTGAGATAATCTTGTAAAAAGAACCAGGGTGGAAAAGGGGGTCTGTTCACCTTGGCAAGAAGAATGTTCCTTTGTAGCCCCAAATATGATGACTGCAAAGACACAGTCCATGTGAGCTGAATATTAAGCTAAGAAACTTGAAAAAGGATCTCCTCTGTTGCAGCAGGTTTCTAATTCAGTCATGAATTATTGTAAAATAATTGAAAGCTGTTTCAAGCTGCTTGGTCATCTAACACAGATTGAGTTAGGCTGTTTCAGGCAGTTCAAATAAATTTGTCTATGCAACTATGCCATTGCCACAGAGAACTAGTTGCCTCTGAAATTTATCCCTTAGTCTGTCTAAAAGTTATTCTGGCAAGCTCAGAAACCTATGCTACAAGGACATGATTCAAGTTGCAAGTAAACTGGAGTACACTTCAACCTCACCACTTGCACAAAGAGATGTTTTGGGAATTGGCTTCTGAGAAAGCTTTCTCTATTCCCATCCTCCTACCCCTGTGAGCTGTCAAGAAAATGAGTGTGAGGGTTAAAACCTCAAACGTGGCCAAAGAACTGGTGTTAACTGGTGCTAAAATATATTTCCTAATGTGTGTTAATGCAAATTCACAATTGCAAAAGATTAAGTATGTTGATGAAAGACCTTTCAAAGAGTTTATTTTAAAAAAGTAGATTTATTTCTTTAAGCTATGCAGATGAAAGGGTACATTTATAATCTGAAAACTATTAACAAACTTATGTAAAAAACATAAGAGAATAATGCAGCCTTTTGTAGCAATGATGTGCAAGATCCAAGGGAAAGATGTTGTTATACTAAATGTAGCCAATTAAGTGTCTGTCTATCTTTTGCACTTGTGTGGCCTGCTGTCCCCATAATGTTGTTCCTTCTTATGCCTTAACGCGTCACGAGTAGAGTGGTGGTCTTATGGATATGGTTTTGCAGTGTACAGAAATACTGTACAACAGATAATGTTCTTGCTTACTATTCAGTGATTCTAAGGTTCATGAATGGCCTGGCCTTTTGTAAGGGTGTGAGTACAGCCTTTGAGTACAAAACCAACATTTATGACAGTTTAGTTACCAAGATCCACATTTTTGACTGAACATTGTCTACAATATATATTTCTGCTGCAATTATTTTAGAATGAAGAATAAAAAAATAGCCATTAGGTCAGCTTAATCCTTGACTCATCATGGACTTCAGTAGCATTATGATATGGACTCATTGGTGTAATTCAGTCTCAATGCACGCTTAGGGACCTCAGATACTATGGTTGTGTCTCTTCCTCCCTCTCCTGCCACAGAGTAGCAGATGGAGATATATCACTTTGTATTCTCAAGTAACTTACTTTAAGTCTTACTTGTGGGATCAAAACCCAGTATGTATTTGTTACAAGCCATTTTGTGTGAAGGTGTGGTCATCTTTTCCCAAGAGACAACCTTCTCTCAGTACAATGTCTTTTAGCTGCATAATCTGCCTTCTGTGCTGTTACAGTCTAGGAAGACTAGTGGGGTGTGGAAACATCAGGAGACAGTGAAAAGTCATCCTCTCTGCCCTTTTTCTCCCACATAGAAGCCAGGAAAGTTTGTCCGGTTCAACATCAGCAACAGAAGATGACTAATTTGAAAGTTTTTCATTGCTCAATCAAGAAACTTCTCTCATTGTTTCCTATCTTCCACTTCTTCAATGCTATCACTGAAATCCCCCAAGACAGTGTTGTCTCTTCAAATAAGAATCATACTGTAAAGTCTCCTTTTCCAAATGAAATGAGATTAAACATAGATTATTCAGTAAGGAATACTCTTACTAACAGTCTCCCATACTATGATAGCTAATTCATTCTAGTTTGCCATAAAAGTTGTTACACTCAATCTTGGAAACTTGGTGGCTTCAGTATGCTGCTGGTGTCCTTATGGCTGGACTGATGTGTGGTGCTTAGTCAGGTTTGTGCAGCACCCATGTGATCTGCTCCCACCTCAGTTTGCTGCCTTCTTGAGGATCCCCATTTAAATTGCATGACTGGTCTGGTCTCCTGCATGTTGCAGAGGAAACTTCGGTAGCTAATTAAGGTGTGGTGGCTCTGCTCTGGGGCATAGGATTGTAAATATTTGAGACTATAGTGCAGTGTAAGTAGTTGTGAAGTTACAGTGATCAAATCTGGAGACAAATAGCTTTGATTGCATTAGCGCGGTGCCTTGGATAAAGCATACATGGACAGGCTGCTTTTGGTCGCCCCGAGTATGGACAGAACAAGGTCACCTTTACTCACATTGCAAAAGGAGGCAGACTCTTAATCACTGCAATGCTTAGTTTTTGTACTGCTTGGCTGTAGTGCATCAAGTGCTTAGCTGCTCTGTGCAAAATGGAAAAGTACATCTCTATCTCACGCTCTTTCAGAGGTGCAACATCTCTGAAGTGCTTAGAAACTTGTGGAGGTGCACAAAAGAACAAATGAGTTGGATTGTGAACTTACAAGAAATAGAATCAAAAAGTTAAACACTCATTGTTTTTTATATCTTTCCACTTCTCTTCCCCTGCCAAAGCCAATCTATTTATATATATATCAGTTTGATCTACATTTCAAAGGCAAGCATCAGTGCTAGATTCTAGACTTATTTATTTCCAAACTCCTCAATCATTTAATTGAAATGCGTGATTACTCTAACTTACAGTGCACTTTAATAACCTTCATAATAAAGAAGAATTAAAGTAGTAATGCATCAATTACACTGCTTATTCCAATAACAGCAACTGTTAAAGTGGCAGGGCATCAATTATGCTGACATATAACCAGTCACATCATTAAAGTAGCAGTGTTAAATAGTGGCCTTTTTTAATAGGGTTATCTCATCATGCCACTCAGAGTTGATGATCATTAACTGTATTGTAA
Source organism: Antrostomus carolinensis (assembly GCF_000700745.2). Taxonomy (NCBI): domain Eukaryota; kingdom Metazoa; phylum Chordata; class Aves; order Caprimulgiformes; family Caprimulgidae; genus Antrostomus; species Antrostomus carolinensis. Next base: position 10,663 of record NW_010288158.1, read on the forward strand.
GTGTAATTTAAGACTTCCTTCCCGACAGAAAAGGATTTCTGAGGACCTGAAAAGATTTGCTAAGTTAGATCCTGCTGGAGGAGACTGTGTCTCTCCTTGTCTGGAGAAGTTAACTTTATGATGCTAAACCTGGTATTTGTGAATGTCCATAGATGTAAATTCAGAGACAGGCTTCTCTTCTTTGGCTAACTGCACTTTGTCTTTTAGCACTGACTTGCTGCAAATTTCTGTGGAAATATAAATTGACAACATTGACCCAAGGTGTTTTTACAAGTTTTCTTTGAACTAGAACCCTGATGTTTTAAAATCAGCCTTGCTCTTATTTTCTTAGTCACAGAATCACAGAATATTAGGGATTGAAGAGGACCCCAAAAGATCATCTAGTCCAATCCCCTGCCAGAGCAGGGTCACCTAGATGAGATTACACAGGAAAGCATCCAGGCAGGTTTTGAATATCTCCAGAGAAGGAGACTCCACAACCTCCCTAGGCAGCCTGTTCCAGTGCTCTGTCACCCTCACCATAAAGAAGTTTCTTCATTATATCCAGGCAAGAAAATTTCATGCTTAGTTGTGGATTTCAGTCCTCTACTGTTGTACTAAAGTGCTACTCTTCCTAATACCCATTTGTGTATGACTCACATATGGTGGAACACATGCTGCTAAAAGGCTGCCTTGTTGTTTGTAGCTTCTATACTTTTACCTAAAGCCACACAATAATGAATAGCTTTTTGCAAATCCCTGTTCTTGAATGAAAATCCAAGCATCTCAGTGTTCATACATTAAAAAGAAGGACTTGAGTATGTAGGGTTTCTGGAAAAACATTAAAAGATTCTAGGGAGACCTTGGAAAAGAAAAACAAAACAAAACCCCCACTAAACCCAACACCCAGAAGGCAAATAAGAAACCTCAGAACTTTTTGGCAGTTTTCATGAATCTGGTCCATTTTGAGTGAATTGGGTTAGCGATGCCTCTCATTAAACTAATTTCATTTGCAGAAGTTGAGCTGAAACATAAGTATTGCATATAATACCCCATGTGAAAGGAATCTGTGTTACAGGGCCTTTAGAGAGCTTAAGAGTAGAGACAAAAACTTACAAAAGTACTCGGTGTTACCATGACTTGACGAATTGCTCTACACCAGAGCTACAGAACTTACCAAGGATCCTTTTCCTGGTCTGATGTCGTTACAAGATATGTGGTGGGCTATGGTGATGTACTTTGATGTGTTAGTGCGCACATGTGATCACATGCATAGTCAGGTACCAACTGAAGTAACGCGTGGTAAGAGATGATGCCATCACAAGACATGTTTGCAGCTGGGGTGAATAAGAGACACTTGGATAGGCAGTCACCAAGGCTTAGCTGGTGCATTAAGTACTTGTTAGGAAGTGGTAACGTAATTACTTATGGTCACTGTCCATGATTTCAAACAGTAGAGTATATCACTCATGAGCCTCCATCTGCAACACTGATCAGCAAGGGCAGCACTCTCTTTCTATACCAAACCAAATTTACACTTATTTTTGTGTTAAAAATTTGTTTGTAATGCAAGAAATGAAGACATCTCAAGCAGTATCATGCTCGGTCATGTCTTATTTCTTTTGTTATTCCTACTGTTATGAATTTTTACTGACATCTCAAGGAAAACAGAATATTGCTTTCAAGTGCTGCCTCTTAAAAGTTGCTTCAGAAATATGAAACATTGTCAGGAGCCTTTGGAAACGTTCAGTAGAAACTTGGGTCTCAGCTTCTTTCTGTAAAACCTGAAGTAAAGTTTGGTGTTTCCCAAGGTAATAAATATCCTTTAATTCTCAGATCCTTGAACTTACCAGCAGTGTGGAAAATGCCTGAGAGTCTGTTCAGGAAATGGGACTTAAAACCGCAAGGTAGGCTTTGAAATGCAGCAGCAAGCACAAAGTCATTCAAAGCCTCAGCAAAGTGAAGTAGTAAATATGATGACTCTGACTTCCTTGTAGAGCATTTTTGGAGCTAATTTGAAGCTGCACATTCCCAATGCAACCAAGGGCTACAAGGTCTTAGCCAGCGTATTTTAAATGAAGTCCTTCCAATTGGGATAGTTCTTGTGTTGCACTGAACTGAAAAAAGGTTGACTGCATTTGCATCATTAACTTGGAGGTAGCTCAGAGAGCCAAATTAGTAAATATAGTAAAAATCCAAAATTTTTGCTACTCATCTGATTCCACTATCCCACTGGGGTCATTCCTTATTACTCTGGTTTGCTTAATATGAGTTAGATCAGTGCATGTCCAAAGAACAGTATGGTGTCAGCTTTGGATGGGCTTTGGTGATCTTTCTGGTTTGTTGTTTTCCTGGGTAATTTTGCTCCAGCTTTGCATGCATTTGAATGTAAAGGTAAAGGGTTTTTTTTGTGGTTTTTTTTAAATTTTTTTCTTTGTTTGCCCCTGCATGTGGTCTCTCACATGCTTGTTAAATCTAGACCAAGAGTTGTGGGAGATGCTAGGGGATCATGCCAACATTCCTTTACAAAAATCTTTATTCCACAAGTCACATTGGGTAACTAATTAGAAAATTAGAATTAGAAAATTACCATCTCTGAGAAAAGATAAAATGTCCTAAAAAATGTCTTCTCATAAAGACTTCTTGGCAGCCACTATGAAAGCAAAATAACTGAAGTTTCTGTGCAGAAGTATATCTTTTATAAATGTGCCGTAAGTACGCAATACAAAGGAGAAGGTGCAATTTACCTGTGGTACAGAGAAGAATGGGCATGTCCTGCACAGTGGGTCTGTTGCTGCTTTTGTGAAACTTAAAGAATGGGTTAATCAAGATGGCTTTCAGAAGTCATGGGAGAACTGTGCCTCTGTTCTGTTGAGCACTGTACAAATATAATTAATGCAGTCTGTATCTCCTTGTTGTTTCCAGTAATAACACCCACACACACACTTACAGCACTATGCATGTGAAAAGAAGTTTTTATTTGACAACATGAGAGGAGCTATTGGGGCTGAATGGTACATGACTCTGTATTAATAGCTGCAGTTCCTTCAACAACTGTTTTCCTTATGCTCCCCTTGTTCCAAAACATCCTTTTTGGTGGGAGGTAGAAAGACGGGAGTTGAAGGTATTTTTTCCATAGTTCCTGAAATACTCTGAGGCGTCTCGGAGTCTGCCAGAGGCATGTTCCTGTAGTCTGTAGACCAAAGTGTATGTTGGCTGCCCCTGGAGGTGTCATCAAAGTACATGGAAGTTCAAAGCCTGGTGGGAGATAACTGAATGACTCTTTAGGGTGGAGAGATCCCAGCTGGGCACAGTCCTGCTCATCCTGCCTGAAGCAATGAGTCCCTGGAGTGAAATAGTCTCAGAACTACACTCCAGTTTTGTCTTGGAGGGAAGTAGTTGGTTCATGTCTAAAGAAAGTCCTGGAGAAAATTAATATAATGCAACAAGATGATCAAGTAGAGACCTGGGATTGAACAGTGAAGCTATTTTACTTGAGAGAGTAGATGCTGTTTATCAGCCTTTCTCTCCATCCCTCCAAGTCTCTTTCCAGCAGTAAGAACTAAGCTGAAATGTAAAATACAAGGCATTATATTAGCTAATTATTTCCTAACAAATATCTGGAGATTATATGAGGCTACATGAAAAAGCAACTCAAAAGATGAATGTTTTATGAATGTTCTGATTGTCTGGAAATAGGATTGTATGAATGATATTTTAAATTCTTTTTAACTTTTGTTGACCTAACACTGCAACACAATTTGCCTGGTAGATTCCCCATAGGGCACACTTATGTTTTTTGACTTTACATTCCAATAGATGTAAAACAGCAACCATAGACTGTAACTTCAACCTCATCTCCATAAATCTCAAAGGAGACTTTATGAATGATTGGTTCCAGTGTCCTGATGCATTAGGGACAGTAAGATGTCAAATTTAGCATATCACTGCTACTTCAGCATGTCAGTTTTACTATCACTCTAGCTGTGTTTGCCAGATGCATTCAAAAATGCAGTTACATTTTTATTACTATGGAGTACAAGAAAATTTATTTCTGAAAGGAGTTGGGGCTTATTTATTTTCACATTCATCCTCCATTAAAAACAGCAATCTAAAATAACCACTTTTTCTGAGTAAAATGATATTCTATGTGCTACAGGCACCACATAATGCATATTGTTCATTAATGAAACCCTTATCTTTAGGGTTTTTGGTGTGTTCCACTGTTAATGCATGAAAACTGGCAGTGCAGTGCCTCAGAGAGTAGTGGGGATGGGAAAACTTGAAGTCAGGGGAGAGGCATTCCAGATCATGGCACACTGTATCATCCTTTGCTTTCTGACAGAGGATAGTGCTAATGATATGGAATGAAGTCAGTGGCTATTATGGTTATGACAGCCACTTCACAAGATCCCTCTCCACAGTCAGTTTTGACCTCAAGTGTTGGTTACTCCTCGGCATTACTTGCAGAGAAACAGAAGTGCAGGAAAGGGGAGTATGAAGAATACAGCTGAAAAAGATGAAGGGGAAGATAAGAAAGAAGAGAAAGACAAAAGAAACAAATCACAGGAATAAAAGAAGCAGATTGGTGAAAAAGTTGTTGGTAGATGGATTCTCAGTTGAGCTAGGCAGATCTAGGGGATCTGAAGGCCACAGGTTTGTAAGGCTCTAGTCCTGTTTCTGGCAGCAAGAGACTGCTCCACATCACTGATATAAGAGATGCTGGAATAACGTTTATTTAGTTGCATGGCATTGGTAGGTAAGCATTTTTTGGATGTGTTAATTTATGCAGAGTGGAATCCCAGGTGTCTATTAATACAGATGCTAATATCTGTTTCTATGGTTACAGTTGCAAAGCATAGGCCTCTGCTTTTAAGTTGTTTCTAAGTATATGAAACTGTCATCTTGGGAACAGAAATTTCCTGTGCTTGGTACCTTCCCTGAGGTAATACTTTTGCTTTAAGAACTGTTTTGAAAGTAAGCTTGAGACAGTTCTGCTGTTTTGACAGGAATGGAGGAAAGTATGATTTTGTTACCTGCTGAGAAGGCATCTGTGTCAAAAATAAGACCTAGTGCAGACAAAAAAGAGGGTGTGATAGGATGTTTGCTGAATGCTCAGCGTACCTTCTTTTCCTAGGATTATTTCACAGTCAAAATCCTATAGTCTCACCTTTATTGTCATTCCCATTCACACCAAAGCCATGGTCTATCTACACTGCTCCCTTCCATCCAGGCGATGGTATAGACATGCTAGATACTTCAGTCTGAATAATTTTGTTCTCAGATTTTGAGAGAAAGGGAACCATAAAGTGTGCACATTAATAGAACTAGTGACAAAGTGATGAAAGGTTCACCAAACTGCTAGCATGGTCACGCAGTGTTTTGAGAACTACACTTTTTTTTTTTTCCCCAAATAATTAGTGCCCTATATTTTAGATTAATAGTCTCTCCTGTCCAATAACTTTTTTCAAATCCAATTGGCTTCCAAAGGAAAATCTAATCCTTTTTAAAATCTTTCTTTTAATATTGACTTAGAAGTCAGTCACTGAATTTCTAGCTTTTGGGTTAGGCAATTTGCCAACAAGCACACAAGCTGAAACGACATTTTCTCTCTATATTGAATTTGAGAAAATGGGAAAAGCTAGCACACTAAGGCAACTCAGTATTGGGGTTTTGGGGGAAAATTTTTAGCGGTTAAATATACCTTGATATGTCTCTTCTCGTTCCAGAGGCTTTTTTGTCTCTGTTTGCATTGAACCACAGTATACCTTTTTCTGACATGCTCTTGTGTATGGAAGCCCTGGCTTCATCATAATAAAATTGGGCTTTTATGATGAAGTGGTTTTATTTCTGGAAAATTAAGCAAATCATGATAATGACTTCTCAAAGACATAAGATTATATAAAATAAGTTGCTGTTACTTCCTTTTCGAACCTAAACCAGGTACTTGGAATCTAAATGGAATTTGTCATTTGTAAAAACGGACCTTCCGGTGCTTTTCTTACAAGGGTTCTACAGGGTAATTGTAAATCCCATAATTATCTAATTTTTAAATTTAGCACACACGTGTGCATACATGCACAATACCTGCTTAGATGTTTACTGAGTAGCTACTGTCTTTATAATGCATAACTTAATATAAAAAGGTATGCAGGAGAACTTGTTTGAACTGAAAGACACAGTGAAAAAAGAGGGGGGGGGGGGGAAAAATCATGGGATGTGAAGTAGGATGTAGAAGAGCTGAGCTGTGGAGACAGGGGAAACACAGAAGGAGGAATAACGATCCAGAAGGAAGAGGAGTAATATACAGAGAATGTAAGAGCAGTGCCTGGCTACCAAACCATATTGAAATGGTATATTTTTGGAACTTAATATTGATGAGTCCTGCTCACCCGTGGTACTTTCAGAGGCTTTGAGGAGCATCTGAAATATTAGATACATAGAGAGATCTTAGATTCTACCACACAAGCCTCTCTGCATAGGAGAGCAGGAGCTTCTGTTGATCAATGCCTGTACAGTCAGGCTCTCTGATGACTTCTGCATATCAATGCATGGTAAATGAAGCAGTAAGAGTATAATCCGAGAGCTTCAACTCTACTTGTTTTTGTAGAGAAAAGACTGGAACACAGTAATTTAACAGAAAGCTTCCTTAAGGAAAACTTTCTTTTTCTTAAATACACTGAGAAGAATTACAAAATATATTGGTGTGTGTGGCACCAGCTCAGTTCAGTGAAACTGTGAGAGGAAGTGGAGAGGTCATTGCAGAGGAAGGTTCATTCTCTTGTCTGCCAGAGAGTGTCTTTTAGGACTCTGATGTTACTTATCACCCAAATTTATTTTCTTTTTTTCATCATGAAATGTGAGAAAAAAGCCTCAAATTTTTTCCCTGTCCTTTGTCTGTTTTGTTATATACTTTAGAAGCTCTTTGCATGCTGGTTTCTTGAACTGATGCCTGTATACGGCATGAAGCATACTAGGACCATCATCTGTGTATATCTGGAAGTACTTGCTTGAATATAGATTTATTACCAAGTTTAATAATATAAATTTTCTCTTGTTATTAACAAATCACCTATATTTGACTTGTTTGCTAAAAAATTTCAACGTTTATTGTAAATAAGTTTCAATGAAAACAAACTGAATGACCAAAGTCTGGATTCCCTTCAGAGTGATTTCTGGCATGAAGGAAATAAATTATAGTGTATTCAAAAAAACAGCTGCTTCAATTTGGGTAGAATATATCATGATTTAATGAAAACAGCCATCTGCTCCTGGGTAAAATCCTAATTAAGCAATATATGAATCAGAACAAAATTAGCTATAAAGCAATTAGTATTTTATAAGTGTTGCCAGCAATGTATAGCAGCTAGTATGTGAAAAGTTTCTTTAATTATGGTTAGCTTTCGTCATATTTTAATGTACTGAGAGGACTATAAAGGTTCCATTGTCTATAGCTGATACCACAACAACATCTCCATAGCAGAATTTAGATTTCTTAGCAGAAGCTGAATTATTGTATTGAGAACTGGTATGTCCATCATGTTTTATACTTACTAGTTTGGGTTTTTTCTGCTTGTTGCTTTGCACCACAATTAATGAATTATGCTGCAATTCAGGTGCAAAAACATCTAAAAAAGGCTGTGGAAAAGATAACCCTGCAAATCTTACAGGTAAGCTGGAGAAACTGAACAGGCTGCATCTATGGGAAAAGCTCACCTGAACACATCAGCATTTCTGTGCCAAAGTCAGCTTAGTGAAACTAACAATTAAAGAGGGAAACCTCCCCATTTAGCTTTTACAGCACATCTCAGACTTGCTTATGCAACTGTGCAAAATGACACAGAGAGCTGGCTGAAAGGACCTTAAAACTGGAGTTGAGATTGATGTGATGCATGGACCCCTGTCTCTGAGGAGACAAACTTTATACTTCACACAGCCTGGAAACTGATGCTTAGATGACAGGGAAGCTTAGGGAAATAATTGACCCTGTAAAATTAACATACTTAAAGGGAAATATACTTTTTTCTGGACAAATGTTTTTATCGTGAATACACCAAGGATGTCATGAGTTTGCAGACAGAATTTTTTATACATACCTACAGATATGTTTATGTAGGAAAACATAGAAGCAAAATATAGATCGCTGTGTTTATTCTCCCTTTCCATCTCTAGCTTCTGATCTTTTTCCATGATATTCCTGAGTACCTATGTCTTTGGGGCTGTCACTATTTCCTTGCTTGGATAGTTTTCATAACTGCTTTTAAGCATGGTCTTGGCAGCTCTGAAGAAACTTTTTAGTGATAATTGCCCCGTGTTGATACTTACAGAGAAGTTGGATGTGTTTCAGATATTACTTTGCAGAAATTCAGTATGTAGCTCTCTTTCTTTCTAAATAAGTTTCAGCTTGGTTACTAGAACAGTGCCTTTCTGCCTGCCTGCCGTGAAGGTCTGAGACTCTGGGCAGCTGACTGTCCTTCTGTTTGTTCTCTTGTCTGGAAACAGAGGTGTTCTGAGGTGTTTTTTTTTCAACACCCAAGGTATTTTTAAATAGAAGGATTCAGATACATTCATCGTAGTGTTGAAGAAATATGGAGGCACCTGATTTGAACAGCACCTGATTTTCTCTACCTTAGTCAGTGGGTCAATGGCCAACAAGCCATCAGGGCACCCTCCCTGACAGGAGGCACCTTCAGAGGGGCAGAGGATGCCCAGGGCTCTGCCTGCCTCCTCCCAGCACCTGAAAACCTTGCCAGGGAGGATCTTCTGCCTGCCACAGACCTCTCCACCAGGGCCCAGAGCCTGTCTCCTCAGATCATGCTTAAATTTGGGCAGGAGCTTCATGACTGCCTTCACCCTGTCTCTTTCTCCTCAGGAGAGGTGCTGGCTCTGGCTGGGATTGTAGCTGTAGGGGAGGCCACAGCCCATGCCCTGTCCCCTCACTGTGCTGTGTCTGCCAGCCCTTCTGGCTTCCCTCCTGCTCTGCCCACCCTCAGCAAGGCCATGCCTCCGCCCATGTCTCCTTTTTCTCAGGCACTGGGGAGAACTTTGCGTTTCGAAAGGTTTCTCAGGGTCAGCATGTCACGAGCTTTGTGTTTTGATCAGGGTCCCTAGAGTCATAATTTAGTCATCAGACATTGAGCTGTTCTGTAATGGGACTGAGACACACAAACACTAGTTAAAATGATATTTCCCTTGTTGCAATCATTTCTCTGTTTAGTGTTAAGAGTGTGATGAAAGCAGAGCTCCTGACCCAGAAAACCTGCGTGGGTGCAATAGGAGAAGGAAGCAATGTCCTAAATGGCTGACTACCAGGACCTGATGTGCCTGTTTCTCTGAGCATGATTAGTCCTTGGTTTGTGCAGCTGCTGCTGAGGCTGGTTTCAGGGGCAGTGATGTGAGGAGACAATGGGTGCTGATGATTGAACAGCAGCAGTAACTTGGGTAGGTCTTGGATCTTGTGGAAGAGAAGTGGTTGAGATGAGGGACAGCATTGTTAACAAGGCTGAGAGGTGCTGGGACATGTGGTGGGAGTTTGCAGCAGCAGTCAGAGCTACCTGTGAAAGTCGCGATGAGAATTTTAAACTTGAGGCTTTAAAGTTCAAGCTGTTTTTTTCCCCCTTGTCATTCCCTTAATAGCATTTCTGAAATACGCTCTATTTTCAGTGGGACTACTGGCAGGTGTTGCTTCAGGCAAAATCTAACCCTCGCAGTTGAGGTTTTACATCAATTATTTCTGCACTTGAACTTGTACAGATTAGTGATTATCCCAGTTCTTAACTAAACATGTTGTGGTTACACTTGTGCTATGAATAGTACTTAGAAGTAACAGGATTTAATATTGGATCTAGTAGCTACTTTCGCTATATTTCTTTTGAAGGACATATCTTCATATGTGTATGTCTTTTACTTGCAAATGATGAAGAGTTTTTTCAGGCATAAAAAGCACTCTAAATTTAATATCCCTTTTGCAGATCAAAACATGAGGAAATGTATATTATTGGGCAGTCTTACCTGCCTTCTGTTGGACTGTGATTGATAATTTCTGCCTGATATCAATAGAAATAGTCTTGTAATTCTAGTGTCAGTTTGTCTGTGAAAGCAGGTCTGGCTTCAGCACTCAAGACAGAAAGAGAACGCCCACGTGTCACTCTTGACATTTTCTCAGAAGTATTGCTGCCTCACTAGCTCACCTATCAAGCATGGTGAATTGCATTTCTTCTCATAGATTACTAGCTTTCCTGTGCAGCTGAAAGCATTGCCAGCTATTCCCTGACATGATGTAAAATCAGTTGAACAGTTTGGCAGGTACCTTGTGTTAAGAAACTGTATTTTTAAAGTGTCATTAAGCTGATGTTATTAATGTTGATTTTTTTTTTTTTTTCATCTCATCTCTGGACTGGCAATGTCTGTATTTTAATATGTGTATATGAATCAAAGTAAACGTGTCTCCACACCAATATTCTTTCCTATTGTAATGATACACAGTTTTGAACAGATCATTCATAAATTTTATTGAAAAAGGTTAATTTAGGGAGTTATTTATCACTGTCACAAATCTTTAAAATCCACAGGGAGGGCTTTTTGACCAATGGTGTCGAACGTCTTTCCTGACCAAGTTTTGGAAATCATACCTTGTCCCTGAATAACCCGAGGGTTACATATCCTCTTGTCAAAGATGACATAGTCATTATTCACTCATATAATGCCAGTAGTGTACAGGGGTGGTAACGGTCTTGTAGTGATCCTTGTTATTAGATTTCAGTAGCCTGACAACAATTTACCAAATGCCACTTACTACATCAAGAAGGGCAAGCCAAATAACCCTGTCCTGTCAGCCTCAGCACCAGCATGCATGCCTGCTTCCTGGAATGCCTGAGGCATCAAAATCGTCAGGGCTACTTCTGATTCATTTTGCTTTTAAATAAAAACAGGTATTTATAAAGAAAATATTTTGGGTGCCCATTCATCTATGCATTCTGCATGGGACCCAGTTTGTGAGGGACACCTGTGCAACCAGGTCAGAAATTCCCTTTTCTAGAGCATTTGGGGGGTTTGTTGCATGGTGGCTGGTTATTCACGTGGGTCAGTGGACCTGTTAGTTTTCTCCTGGGAAAGAGAGCAAGCAGCTTTGCTGAAAAGTCGAGTAGGTTGGGCCTGTGCAGTTGGTTGAACTCAGGGGGTCTATGTAGAAAAGGGCCGGGTGCCCTCTCTTGACCATCTTCACAATAGCAGCCAAAACCAGGACTTGAAAATAGCGCCTGGGAATGAAGCAACGTGACTGCATCTGTAATGGAGAGAGACTTCGACTTGTGACCAAATTAAGAGAAAGGTTATTTAAATGCAGGACCAGGAACTGAAGATCCTAATCTAAACCTACAGTGCCTCTCTAGCTTTAGGTGAGACAACTAACTTCTTGGTCTCTGTTATTCCATCCCAACAATAGGACTAATGAATGTCTGTACTGTTCCTTAGCTACTGATAACAGCTACAAATGAAAGAGTCAGAGTTCCTTAGCCTGGTCTTATTATAGGCTTTCCCATTTGTCTCATGTAATTCATCACACCAGTCTTTTGTCTTGTAATTTACATTTGGATGAAATACTGCAGCCATCATTATTTCAACAGGATTGTATTTGAGTGACAGCTGTGGGGTTGAAGTATGCCTGTGCCTGCATGCTGATGCCAGCACTTTAGTAAGGCTTATTGGAGACGTCCATAAAATTTCTAAGGTTATTCAGTTTATTGGTGATCCAACCTCTCCGTTCAGGAACTACAGCATGGCAATCTTCTACTAAAAAAGTGTATTGTAACAGTAAACAATCATTTCTCTTTGTGTAAGATAAATGATCATTGAGATTGCATTTAACATATGAATTAAAATAGGCTGGTTAAGTAAAAAGAACATTTGGTCAGCCTTTTATCAGGCAGATAAAAATGGCTGTGTTAACTAGCAAATGGACAGTTTAGTGAAGTTGACTTCATCTGCAGGAAGTCATAGAATCATAGAAGACCCCTTAACTGATAGAGTTGCTCTCTGAAAATTGCAAACTCTCACAGGCATGTTTTTGCTTCTGTATGTAAGCAGTGGTTTATGAAGTACCCTTATGAAGTACCCCTGTGGAAAGACACTATTTAAAGATTTGTTACTAGTTTGCTGTGTGGCATTGATAAAGACACAGCAGCTGCTATTATGAGACAGACAGCCCTTACTGGTGGGATGATGCTTGCATCTGCATGGGTACATCCCATATTAAATCTTTCACCTTAGGCAAAACCTTTGATGCTTGGAGTAAGTGACTGAGCTAAGCACCTGAGTGCATGTGAGTCTTTTGAAAAAGTGTGTGACTTTGAATTTCTCTAGACTGAGAAAGAAGAAGGATTCAGAACAAGCTTCAAGCCCAACAGAACGTTTGTGGGGGCAGAGAGTGAACTGCCAGTTTTGGGCAGCCATGTGAAAGAGGACAGAGAAGAAAGACTGGCCACAGTGATAAAAGGGAAGGTCATAGCTGAGATATCTGAAGGGAAGAGTGACCAGCCATGAATCAGAACCTGTTACAATGCTCCACTTTTAATGTGAGAACCTTAAACTTCCTTTGCACTGCAAGAGGCTTATCAGTTCTTGTTGTAAACTAATTCTTGTTCCTACTAATTAAAACCGGAATGCATTCAGTACCAAAATGCAAAATACTCGTATAATTTACTTGCATTCTTCTACCTGAATTGGCAAGTCAAAACAACCCCATATGAAATGGGACTGCAGTATGCCCTGACAGCCTATGTACAGCGTTCATTGATCAGACAAACCTTTCCTGAGATGCATGATAAAAAGTTGTTCCTAAAAGCTTTCCTACTCAGGAGGGACTGTGCACACTGCCCACCCAAGATACCTACTGTCGTCTTGTATGAAGCTGTTTTAGCTTACAAACAGTGGGGAACACAGTGTTATATTTTCATGTGTTTTTATTATTAATTAATAAAACCAGAAACAACATTTTAACAGCAATCCCATGTTTCCAAAGGTAGGTGCTTTTGAGGCACATAGAATTGACATGCCTTAAAGCTATGCTTCATTAGTTTGCTTATGTTGCATATCCATACATCTCTAGAAATGGAGTAGGTTTTTTACATACAAACAAAAGATGTGGGTGGAGAAGGCAAGAAGGCTGAATTATTCACTTTCCTGCCCTTCAGCTTGTGTAATCATGCGTGCCATGGCAAAGTGAATGTAAAATATCATAAGCAAAGTTTGGAGCTGACATAAATTAGTACAGCCCTGTTGAAGTTGACAAAAGTCCTGGGCAGCTTCTGTGAAAGGTTAGACCTGCTTTATATTCACTGTTGTGAATGACTGTAAAGAAGAATCAGGTCCAAGGTCCCGGGCCTTGTTTATACCTACTAAATAGCCATAGGAAAGCAGGGGGAAATGACCTGAAAGTAAATTTCTTCAAATATTTCGAGATGCACAGGTTTCTAGACATATACGCAAGTAACTGGACTCCACTGAAGCAGACAGATGTCAGCAAGCTGCTTTTGGAGAGGATGGAAAATTTGGGGCACAGAAGAATTCCTATTCCAATACATTAATTGGTTCTGATTTTTACTGGTTTACTTCATAAACCACCTAGATTGGGAATAAAACTCTTAGTCTATGTGACAGTGGCATGGATTAGTACACAAGGCAAATGCAAGGAAAACACCACACGAAGAACTGAACACAGTTTCTGAGTAATTAATTGCTCAGCACTGGTAAAGCAATGCAACCATTTATTAAAATAGACAAGGTTTTGTGTGTGGATTCACAGCTGAATTGTCTGCAAATTAAGAAAGAGCTAGTACTCATTTAGATAATAGTCTTGTCAATAATTGTGGACAAAAGGAAGAAAAATTTTTTTAACTGGAAAAAAAATGGGATCAAGGACTTCTGGATATTGAAATCTGAAAAAAATACTGAGCTTGACAGATATTGTTACCAAATGGTACTGGACGCTTCCTGTTGAGTGATTATGTTCTATTAGACACCTGCCAGGACACTTTTCTCCCATCACTCATTATTATCATCGGTTATGGTTTTATTGTGTACTTTTTATTGTGCTAAAGGGAATACTTAAATATACTGTGATGGAGTAAAGAGGATGGAAATAAAAATTTGACTATATCATGTTGTTTATTTACCTACTGACAGAAATTCTTGACTTCATAATGTGGTATAAAGACACAATTTTCAAAAGTCTGTACATTTTTTTTTTTTTCAAAAAAGTCAATGAGGGACAGTTCAAGCCTCAGATGAGGTTGGGCTACATCCAGTAAAGGGCTTTGGTCTCACAGAACATACCTGGTGAGCTAAATGGCTTGCAGAGTGCAATTCAGAGTAGTCTTCCTGGGGAGGCATGACAATCCCAAAGAAAATACAGAAATGAGAACTCCCAGTAGTAGCAGTAAGCGCAGGGAAATTCTGAAATCTATTCTAATTTCCAGCACTCCATCTTCATAAGTTTAATAGGCCAGGACCTTGCTTTTGTTCTTTCAAAAAAACTAGTGACTATTGGCTCTTTTAATTTATATGACCAACAGCAATGTCCCTGTCACCATCACTTTAAAGGATTCCCTAGAGGTTATGGCATTTGCCTGGAAAGTGAGAGACTCAAATTTGCCCTTCTCAATCTTCCAAAAATGTCTATTTTAGACTTATGTTTTAGGAACACTTGTATGCCCCAAAAGCCTAGGCTTTGCAAGAAGTGGATCTGAGTTCTTCAAGTCAAACAGGTAAATTGCAGTGTGAGCCAGATATCACCTTGATCACACGGCATCAGACTGAAAACTATATAGTTCTTTTTCTGACACACTCTTAAAGTCTCCTCTGGCAAAGTTTTTTATTTTTTCCATGACAGAAAATTTTAGATGTTTTTTCTATGGGCCCTAGAGGTAAGATTTTGCATATCTGATCTTAGAGATCTGTAGGGTAAGCTTCAGCTTCCAGGTGAATAATTGAGATTCCCTTTATAGCCAACACAGAGGAACAGGACTCTCTTGAATGAAGTCTTATTGCATTGTAAAGAAGATGTGCAAATTACATATATACAGACTGGATGATGAGTGGCTTGAGACCAGCTCTGAACAGAAGGACTTGGGAGTAGTGATGGATGAGAAGCTCAACATGAGCCGGCGATGTGCACTTGCAGCCCTGAAGGCCAGCTGGGCTGCATCAAAAGAAATGTGGCCAGCAGGTGGAGGGAGGTGATTCTCCCCCTCTACTCTGCTCTCGTAAGGCCACATTTGGAGTGCTGTGTCCAGTTCTGGAGCCCCCAACGTTAGAAAGGCATGGACCTGTTAGAATGAGTCCAGAGGGCCACAGGGATGATCCGAGGGCTGGAGCACCTCTCCTGTGAGGACAGGCTGAGAGAGCTGAGGCTGTTCAGCCTGGAAAAGAGAAGGCTCTGGGGAGATCTTACAGTAGGCTTCCAATACCTGAAGGGAGCCTACAAGAAAGCTGGGGAAGGATTTTTTACAAGGCAGGTAGTGATAGAAGGGGTAATGGCTTTAAACTGGAAGAGGGTAGGTTTGGATGAGATATTAGGAAGAAATTATTTACTGTGAGGGTGGTGAGACACTGGAAGAGGTTGCCCAAGGAAGTTGTGGATTCCCCCTCCCTGGAAGTGTTCCAGGCCAGGTTGGATGAGGCTTTGAGCAACCTGATCTAGTGTCCCTGTTCATGGCAGGGGGGTTGGAACTAGACGATCTTTAAGATCCCTTCCAACTCAAACCATTCTATGGTTCTGTGAAAATAAGTCAGGTGAATCCTGCCTAAAAATGCTTATTTCTTTCCTCTAGGGAGCTTAAGGCAACTGGGTCAAGATACACTTCTAGAGAGAGTTGTACATATCAGCAATATCCTTATAAGATAAATCTCTTTCTAGAGTTGGAGGTCTCCCACAACAGAAAGTCAGTGGAGGAGTTAATACAGGGAGAGAAATGGACACTGTTCCCTGTCTTCTTCAACTTCTCTGTCTTGGCTTTCTCCTTTCAAATTTACAGGTATTACACATAGTTTTAATCAGTTGTCCTGTTGTTATAATCAGAAAAAAAATCAGTTGTGTTTTGTTTCTGGCCTTTTTGCAAGGTTCAGTCTAGAAGCTTGCATGTCTTCTGTTGTTTTGCTTTTCTAAAAGGCCCCAATGAAGAGCATGGATCATTGTGACTCACTTTCAGAGAAATTTTTCTGGGAAGCTTTTTATATGTTTTAGCTATTCACCTTTCTCTGAAGTTCATTGTCATGTTGTTTGTGTTTGAAACAATTTCCCTCTTGAAAACACTGAGCATAGTATAATAATGGAGAAACTGATATTCACATGGTGCTGTCCTCCTTCATCTGCATTTCCTTTCAATCTGCATTCAGAATGTTCTGGGTTTAGAGACTTGTTCCTTGTGGACCTAGTGAACTTACAGTTCATTGACCATGACGTTGATCAGTGAGATGTGACCTGTTACAAATGTAATTACAAGTTAACTTGGCTCTAAAATTTATTTTAACTGACAGCTTTAATTTTCTGCATTCTTATTGGAGAAATACAATGATATGTTGCAAGATGCTGGATGTCTTGGAAACCCATAACATTTACAAAATAAACCCCAAATGGAAGGAAATAAACTAGATGTTGAAAAGTTATGGCAAAGAGGAGACCTGATCAAGCTTCGCTTCAAATACTGGAATATGCTGACTGTATCATCAAAAAGTTGTGAATATGTGTGCTGATAGATAGATTTCAGTCCTGAGTGCCTATTATTACAAATATTTCAACTTTTTTCTTAAGGTCTAGGCAACTTTTCAAGACTGAAACAGTTAGTTCTACAGAAAAACCCCTCAAACAAAATAAAATAACTCATGTGCCCAATCCAGCCTTTACAGTGTAGTTCTAATGAGTATAATGTGAACCAAAACCCAGCATGTGCTGGGTTAGTTAGACTTTTTGGAAGATTAATATGTATGTCACAATTGTCGTTTTCAAGTCCTTTCTGATTAATCTATTGCCATTAGGGAAGATGTCAACAATCTCTATGTAACGTAGTACTTTATTAAGGAGGTTTAACAGATAATGATCCATAGGTAATGCATGGATAGCCTATTGGTGAGAAGTCACTATTTGTCCAGCTCATTCCAATAAACACTCATTTGTTTGGGTTTTGTTTGCAGTGCCCAAGCTGAGAAATGCAATTTTCACCTGACTGTTTATTTTGCAACTCAATACTAAAACAGGAGGGAACAGACTCTCTTGATGAGGACTGCAAATGCTTATGAATACAGAGGTGAAGTCTGCTTGTCTATAACTGTACTAGATGATTTTTGATTACTATTGCTGATGAATATGAGGGCTTAACTGATGGCTCTAGAGTAAGGTCAAAGGAGGTAATTTGTTCAAGGGGCTGAGCACTGACAATTTGAAGAGAGGGTCCTTAGAATGAATTCAACCATGCACTTATGTCAGGGTCATCTATTGCTATTTATTACAACTTCAAAAAACACCTCTTTAAATGTTTTGATAGGTTCTGTCTTGAACAGTACACAGGACCTATGTAAACATTGTCATAATATCCAGTATCTTGCCAGGGAAAATGTATTATCCAAAGATGGGAAGATTCGAATTGATGATGATATCATTCTTCATAATGGCAAAGATTATCAGGCATAGGTTTACCAAGACTTTGGAGACACAGTCCAGGCTCATACTAGTCCACTGGGTTAGTCATCCTAGTATTCAAGTCTCTCTTGTCTTCCCATACTTGATCATATTTATGTTAGATTTGGAAGTTCTTTAGATCTTGCTATGTCTCTGTATAGAGACAGTAGATCTTGCTATGTCTCTGTATAGAGACAGTGTGCATGCAGTAGTCTAGTAAAACTAATGGACCATAGAGGTCTGTGACTTCACACATTCTGAAATCTACTTTAATTAAGAGACATGAACAAACATCAAACATATAGCAAAATTCAACCAAATTCTCTCATAGTTTATTCAGGGTGAGAACAAAACTTTACTAAGTGTTTGAGATTCATATGATCTCTATCTCAACCTTTGCCTCTTATCAGGTTCATCAAGGCTTTTAGGAAATACAGCAGCATTTTAATGAAAAGCAGGTCAGGTCTGCGGGATGATACTGAATTTTGATCTTGTATTGATCACTGTAACCTAGAACTCTTTTTAAAGCAAAGTACAGTGGCTTTTAAGAGAAAAAAGTGTGATTGTAGATGGTTTAAAGTAGAGCATCTAAAGAGGAAAAATAGTATTTTATTTCAAACCCCCAAGCTCTTAAAAGCTTCTGGAAACTGATGAACCTTACAGCAGTGGAGAAGTAGGAGGTCAGTGTTAAACTGGAAATGTCATGCCAGTGTCAGATTCCTTCTCTTTTGAGGGATCTCGCAGCTTTTACCTACACTTTGGCTTAGCCTTTTTCATGAGGTGATAACAGCTCTGAAAGGCATGAATGTTTTTATTTTTGTTACCAAGAAATTTTCCCTCCCTTTCATTGCCAACTTAAAAATAAAGACAAAGAAAACTAAGCAAGCAGTTCTCTCTCTCCCCCTAAATCACCTTAATGTTTGTTTTTCCAAACAGGCTTATTTTTCAGCTTTGCCTGGCTGTTTGGTAGGCCAGTAAAGAGATGAAGGATACTTAAAAAAAAATAATAAAATTATTTCTGCAGACTCAGACTCCAGGAGAAAACACTGAAAATGTCTTTTAGGGTATTTCCTCTTGGATTACTGAACTTCTCTCTGTTCAGTCAAGGTGTTTGGACAGTTATTCAATCATGCAATTTCTTAGAGGCTATTTACCTATGATATATAGACTTCTCTTCCAGAATAACTTCACTCCATTTTTGTGTTCATCTTCACTATCACCCTGTAACTTACTGAAGCTCAAATCTCCATGTAGACTCCCTATAACTACTTATCCCCCACCTTTATACCTTAGGCTGTGCCTTTCCAAGAAAGCTCTTCTGTAGTATTTTATTCCTGGCTCTTCCTCTTTTATCTTCTGGTTGTCCACATATATCCTCTGGTTGTCCACATCTCATTGGCTCCTTTTTGGGCTGCCCTGCCTTTGCCTGCACCCCTACCACTTGGCTGTCTGATATATCCTGATGTTAACAGCTGGGCCCTCGACACTGTCTTTCTATGCTGGCACCAATATCTGACATTGGATTTTAGATTTCACCCATTTGTAAGCTTTGATCTGTTTCTGGAGATAATACTCTGGCCTCCCAGTGGTTTAGAAAAACATCGTTAAAACTGCTTACACATAATTCATCTTCATGACCATGAAAATAATTTTCAAATTCAACTCTATGGCAGAGGCCAAATTCTGCCAGCAGAAGTAGAAGTTACTAAGCCCTTTCATGTATTGAATGCTTACTGGATGATAGATTCACCTTTACTGTCATGAACAAGAACAGAAGGTAGGTTGGCACGGAATCTACCTATTAAATATTTACACTCTACCCATTACACTAAATGAATAGCTACTGAATGCTGGAACTTTGGTAATACTGGCACTGAAATAACAGGTTCAAGTGTTAGTTGGCATTGGCTGGGGACATCATCCTGGGCTCCTTTGCTCAGCAGAGACAGCTGTTCTCAAATGACAATCAGACACTGCTGAAATAGAGCTGCTGAAATAGTAACTCTAGGATGCTGAAGAACTACAGGGACAGGAGTAGGCAACTGGGAAAAACCTTCCATCAGACTGGATTAGAACCTGTAATGGCACCCAAAAATCTTGGGAGTATATTGAAAGACCCACAGATAAAATGTGAAGATTGGTATTCTTTTTTTTTTTTTAACGTGTAAGATGTCAATCAGCAGAGTACTGTAGCAGCATGGACATCAATGGGCAAGAAGAAAATAGGAGTGACAAAGGAGTTGCCAGTTGCCCAAAGCCATTGCCTCACTGGTCAAAATAAAATCTGAAAGCTATCTGTTGACCTTGATAGTGGATCACAGTGCCCTGAAGTGGAAGTAAGATACCAAAAGATGGTACCTGGAGAGTTTCTGCTTTTGGGAGCTGGCCTTATCCCCAGTAGAGCCGTTTTTTCTCTGTGGAGTGTCACCATGGCCAAAAGGCAAGAGCTGGGTAACTAATATCACTCCAGTACATTTGATGCAGGTCTGAGAGCAGAGCCTGGCTAGCACTCAACAGCTTCTCTACACTCCTGCTCCTCTTGCTGCCATATGGAGCTTTTTTCTTTCATGAAAGCTACTGACCATCCTACTTCAGTCCAACAGCCTTCAGGAAAAAGGTGAATTTCAGACTTGTGGTCTGGGAAACCTCTTAATTTTCTCATCATTTTCTGCACTGAGTGCAGGAGAGCAGCAAAGTTCTGGCAAAACTCCTGCCACCTTTCTTTTGCAAAGAAGACAACTAGCTGGCACTGCCCTCAATCACAACCTTTTAGAGAGATACCCAAAACATAATAAACAGGCTGAAATCACAAAAGCACTGCTGTCACACAGTTAACAAGTTCTTAGTTGAGCTGTTTCTGCTTTGTTTGTTGTTTTCATTCTGCATAACAGCATGTAATTAAAATATTCATATGCTGATTGCAGCCCATTTAGGCCTGAATCCTGCTAGATGCTGAGCAAAATGTGGATAGTGCTGAGAGATCTCAGCTGCCAAGGGAGTGAGAGGAGACTCAGAGTAGTCTGAGTTGCCCAGCATCTGGCAGAGTGCCTTAACATTGATTTGTTCTTATGTTAGGATAAAACTGGCAAGGAACAAGGAAGCAGTTTAGGGTGCAATTAACAAACAGCCTTTAAAAAACTTGTTTCACTTTCTGCCTTAGGCTTTGCCTTAGGGTTAGCCCTATTCATAGAGCTAAGACTAAAAGAACAAAACTGCTTATATACATAATATCCCGTAAACAGTCATCCCCTCTGTAACATGGGCAATTCAACACACCTCAGTATCACAGATACCTGTGGGAAAGGAGTCGATCAGACTGGGCTGAAGAATTCATATGGCTTCTGTCTAGGGCACAAGGAGACTGTTGTTTTGTCCTGGGCATGGAGAACATTGCAGTGCAGAGATCAGAGCTCTCTTGCTGTTAAAACATACATTAGATACATCTATTAACTGTGACTGTGGCCACTTCTTTCCTGTTGCACTTCATGAATGTCCAGAAGGCCCATTCTGTACCTGTAGGTAGTTTTGACTAACTCACTTGTGTATTTTTACAAAAGGCTGTATTACGACAAAGAGGAATCATAGAATCATAGAATGGTTTGGGTTGGAAGGGATCTTAAAGATCATCTAGTTTCAACCCCCCCTGCCATGAACAGGGACACCTTCCACTAGACCAGGTTGCTCAAAGCCTTATCCAGCCTGGCCTTGAACACTTCCAGGGAGGGGGCATCCACAACTTCCTTGGGCAACCTGTTCCAGTGTCTGACCACCCTCACAGTGAAGAACTTCTTCCTAATATCTAATCTAAACCTGCCTTCTTTCAGTTTAAACCCATTTCCCCTTGTTTTGTTATTAACTGCTGTTATGAAAAGTCCTTCCTCAGTTTTCTTGTAGGCCCCTTCAGGTATTGGAAGGATACTGTAAGATCTCCCCGGAGCTTTCCCTTTTCCAGGCTGAACAGCCCCAACTCTTTCAGCCTGTCTTCATAGGAGAGGTGCTCCAGCCCTTGGATCATCCTAGTGGCCTCCTCTGGACTTGTTCTAGCTGCTCCATGTCTCTCTTGTGATGGGGGCTTCAGAACTGGATACAGCACTCCAGGTGGGGCCCTATGAGAGAGGAGTAGAGGGGGAGAATCCCCTCCCTCGACCTGCTGGCCAAGCTTCTCTTGATGCAGCCCAGGATATGGTTTTGGAATGGTTTTGGATAAGTGTTTTTGGAGAAGCAGTGGAAGTAATCTCTGCAGAGTGACTGTGACTGGGGCCATGGTCCTGTGATTTACCTTCTAGGAGGAGCTAGCGCCTGGAGAGAGGATGTCCTACTGCTCCTCTCCCTATCTGCAAATCATCTAGGAGACTGGGGAATTGAGACTCTTCAATGCATTACAATCCTGTTCTCCATTAGTGGGGTCAACTGCTATATCACCCTTGTCTGAATTTTCTGAGGTTTGGCAGAGGTCTTCATGCAGAAGTTAAAGCTAAATCAATAAAAGGGCAAGACAAGCATTCTTCTGCTTTATCTTGCTAAGTTTATTTCTGATCATCTGACTTTATGAGAACTTTTTGCCTCTCTTTCCATTCAAGACAAATTCAACTGCTATCAAGAGAGAATAAATCCTTCCAGAGCAAAGTGATTCACTGTGAGTCTACATTCAGTTTGTCTACAGTTTCCCTAAGTTATTGTGACAGTGCAGAAATAGGAGATCTACTTAACATTTATATATTTTTTTTTTCATTTTGGAGAGTAGAGAAAGAGGGTGTCTGATCACACAGTTTCTTTGCTGCCTTTGGAAAAAGTTACAGTGTAATCTTTCGAAATGAAGCTGATTCAGGATTTCTCAGCACTGTAAGCAAAACTGAATTTTTCTGCCCCAAAGATGGAGCTTGGAACTGCTTCTGCCATGGGGAAGAAAGGGCTAAGCAGAAAGGATATGAGAGAAGATGTCGCACAGTGAGAGAATGAACCCTGGGGAACCAGGCTTGCTGTTTCTGCTTCTGCAGGAGGAACAGGCTGCAGGACTGACCTTTGGGAAGGAGTCACACCGCCTTATTTCCTTAGCAAGAGAAGCTACAACAGCCAGCCCACAGAGCCTTCATACAGGCTACCACAATTTTGAGCAAGCTAGCCAATTGGTCTCTAAGAAATACAATGATATCATTGCATTCTCTCTTTCTTAACAAGAGCTTCTGTGCTGAAATTATACGAAGGGCACAGCACAGGACGGAGGCTGAGGAATGGCAGATGTTCTCCAACACTTCACTGTGGTATTCATTTTCAAGTCTGTAACAGAAGGAGCTGATCTAAGGGTGACGGTAAGAGACAAAAATGTTCAACTAGGCTCTTACAAAGGTTAGACAAAATGGTTTGGTTTTTTTTAAGTTGTATATCAACTGCACAAGTTGAGGCTTAAAAGATAAGGCTAATATGCTATTTTTATAAATCCTAAGGGTCCCTTTGAAAGTCCTTTTGAAGGTAAATTGATCATAAGCTTGGAATAACATGCATGTTTCATGAAAGGTTGATTAATGACTATAAACAAGCACAGGATCTCTTAAACCTATCCAAGTGGTAGTAACTGACCTAAATACCTAAACTACTATAATAACTAAAATGAATGGCAAATTCTTAAAGCAAACTTCTTTTGCAAACATACAGTGTTTTTTGATATTCATTCTTGCTGGGAAACTGAAACTGCAGTTGTTATCTAGATTATATAAATTCAGTTTTGCACTGTAAATTTAATTTTATTTTTTAAGATGTGATATGCAAAAAATGCTAGAGTATTTAAAATTTCCCTTTGAAAAGCCATTCATATTTTAAAGAGGAGTCACAATTAAATATTCCTGTCAGTTAAAGATGGATAGTAATTTCTTCATCTTTGCTGAGACAGTTTTTTGTGGTTTTTTTTCCCACAGTCCAGGAGTCCTTTGTCTTCTATGGTGATGAAGTTCTTGATTTTCTTACTATGATATATTTTGATGTGGCACTTGCTGCTGTTCTTGGTAGAATTATTCATAATCTAGTATTATACACAGACCTAATAACAGGGGCATTGACTTTTTTTTCTCAATTCTGTTTCATTGTCTGTCCCTATAATTTCGTATCTTAAGCTGATAGGGCATGAAATTGTCTACCAATTTGCTTGTGCAGTGCCTGGTAGACCTGAATTCAGGTGGGATCTCTCAGTATTATGTCCATCATAATTAGCCATTCATGTTGCATCAGCAGGAACAACTCTTATGAATTTGTGCAGAACTTTCACACACTCTCATTTTATGCTGCCCTTTCAGTCATAGACTGGCTACCTTATATTGTGCTGATCATGCAGAGAAGTTTTTTATCATTACCTGCAATGCCTTTTTCAGCTCTGCCTGTATTATCTGTTCCTTTCATTTAACTCCTTTTCTCTACCCTTGTATTCTGCTCTGCATATCCATTGATCCCCTTTCAAGCAAATGGCTGACAACTTTTTGTGGTATATTCTACAAAATTCCAGCTGACAGCTTTTGTGCTTATTTGACTGGACTTTGTGCAACTGGACAAAATCCTGACTGGATTTAGTGGAGTTTCCTGTGGTATAGACTAGGAGAGAACTGGCTTGTTAAGTGTGTAAAGTCTCCAAAAATCACTGCAGGATAAGCAAAGAAGTGGTTAAAAAGGAAGTCTCCTGGGTCACTTGAAAAACTTCTAGCAGGCAATTTCCAATTCAGATCAGAAATACTTCAATGACATCTCCCCTGGTACCTTGATATTTCCAAATACAGAATCATTTAGAAATCAAACTGGCAAAGATACTTGCAAATGAGAGTAGGGCTCGTAAAGAAAAGAATTGTTATGACGTTTCAGCTCCTCAGGAAATGACGGCTGCTGAGTGTGTGTGGAAGGATGCGCTTACAGTTAAAAGCACAGCTTGTATTCATAGCCTGTGATCCTTTTCTACCTGCACCACAAATTCCTTGTAGATAACTTAATATCTTCCAGTCTCAGTGCCTGTAGCAATACTGCTCTGCCTTGCAAAGGAATTTATGAGGCATAACTTTGTTTCTCTTGCAAAGCAGGACAGTATCCATTTGTTGAGAATCAGTTTGGGATTCATGGACTGAAGATACCTTTTATTATTTTCCTTTTTTTTATTTTTTCCCTCCCATGCAGAATATTTACATTCCTGACCCCTCTTTCATCTGCCTCATGTTCTAGCCACTTGTCAATACAAACAATCTCTGAGTTGGCAATATTTCATTTGGTGCCACTACACTATCTTCAGCTTCTCTGCAATTAATATTCTTTCCTGTCATTTAAGTCCAGCCCTGTGTTCCTAATGTCAGGCTGGCTTATGACACCGGCAAGGTGTCATAAGTTTCTAAGTTGAGTACCACTGCCATTTCTGGTGGTATCTCCCATTCATCAAGAAGGCTACTTTGTCATACTGCAGCTAATGTTATCACCTAAATTTAAGTACAAGGGTGGAATAATAATGACTCCTGTTTTGCTAAATGGAGTTAACACAGTTGAATAGCTTCCCTGATGGTTTATTGTATTAGTCTTTCAGGACACTGACTGATTTGTTTTTATTACCAAGAAAGCTTTTGTCTTATGAAAATGGGTTAGGACCACAGGTCAATGTTTTTCATGTCACATCTCCATAAGAAGTACATTGCTTCATTATACTTTGTATTCTGCCACTGCGATCTGTATGTCACTTAAATTTATTTGTCATGATGCGACTGCCAGGCTGCTGTTGAACTGTTAAATGATATTCAGGAAATGTTGAAGTAACATTTTGAGGAAGACATATGGAAATGAACTATATCCGTTAATTAACTTTTTGATATGCAAACTTTCTGAAGTGTAAGGCCTGGTATGGATCACTACACGTGAGTGGAATATTTAGAGTGGTGATCATGTATTTTCGGTGAGAAAACAGACACTATACCATTATCTATGTATTTAAACCAGGAGATTAAAATGTTAAAGAACAAAAATGAAGTCCATAGAAAGACCACAATATATGTCTCACTTCTGTTCATCCACATCAGTCTCCAAAAATAGAATGACCTGTGATGCCTGCCTGTCTTGACAATATTTAAAAATTGCAGCTCACAGAAAATTAACGGACAGCATAAGAGATACATAGGAAAGTAAAACATGTTGATAAGTTTGAGAAATCATGGGAGAAGCTCCTGAGGTGTTTCAAGTTAAGCTGAATCAGGGATCCCAGGTCTTGGATGTCACCATCCTCTTTGGAGAAGGGGTTGTCAGAGAAGAGATCACTAGCTCCACGCTAACAAGCTGTGATGCTTCCCAGATGTGTCCTGGGAGTCAAAAATGGGACTACAGACAGATAAATGGAAGTTGGGAAGGATTAAGTTTTCCTGCTTCAGACACTATGATCCCTAATAAGATCAGTATGTTAAGGGATATTTAGAATATTAATAGTTCGTACTTCAGGGCTGCTCAGACTTTCTGAAGCTAGAGTTCTTAATACTGATCCCATACTAATACAAATACTTCAAGATGGCATAATACAGTAGTGCTGAAAAAAATATACTTGCTGCTTTTTTACTTGCTAAGCTTTAATCGGCATCGGTTCCCTGACATGGTTTGATGTGGGGCTGCACAGATTCTTGTGGCAGCATAAAGTAGCATAGGAACATGCTGGTTTTTTGGATGTGGCAGAAGGGAAGAGCTGTGCGTAGCAAAAAAGCTTTGGAGTTACAGTGGGAGCAGTAATCCCAATGTGTAGGTGGTGACAACATGGAATAGGGATAAAGGTAGAGTGACAGTGAAGCAAGATGTGCTGGTTGCCCAGGTGAGTATGCTCAAGCGAAATAGTACATGGATTAAGCGTGATATATGTGAAAAGCGTGGTGACAGACAACAGAAAGGAAATCCACAGGCTAGAGAAGCCGGAATTGTTTGCTCTGAAAGGAATGATGTCATCAATCAAACCTGGCAGAAAACCCTGATTTTGCAAGGTTTGATCTACCCCCCCCACAAGAGCTGCAGCACAGTCTGAACAGCCTAAAAAAAAGGTAGGGGGCAACTGAATACAAACTTTTTTCCTGTGGACATCAAGGTAACTAGAGGAAATACAGTTTGTGGCAAACTCAGATAAAAGACTGATGGCTAAATCAAGCTTTTTGTACTTTCTGAAGCATTAGATTAGTGGGAGATTTCACAGATAGCACTGTGAATTCTGATTATGTACATGTGGGCTAGGAAGCTATGCTAGCATCCCTACAAGCGTCAGCCTGTTTTTGTTCTTTTGGGTTATTTTCTGCCACAAACAGGTTGCAGGAGCTCTATAATCAAGCTGGAAATATTCAGAGAATGCAGCTGTGCCATTACATGTTTGAGAAGGAAAACTATTGAGAGACCAGAAATATAGGAAGCCAGCATAGTTACTGTTTCCATGTTCATTGGTCTCTCACTAGGTGAAAACCAAAACAGAAGCATTAGAAAGAACTGTGGTGTATCTTTCATGCATGTTTGCTTGTCACTACAGTATATTTCAGTCTCCAAAATTACATTTCCGGAAAGGTTCTTCCTACTGAATTTACTGCTCTCATTAGAGTTTTTCTTTTTTTTTTTTTTTATTACTACTTATAAGCTTAGACCAGTAATTCTCAAAATTTCTTGCTTTTCTGAAACCAGTTTGCCCTATGAAGCACAGGCTTAGATGTGGACACCCACAAGTTTTGCTTGAATTTTTTAGGTAGCAGTAGACACCTAACCTGCTTAAGAATTTGCAGTTTTCACATGGGTTGGGTGAAATAAAATGCATTTTAACATAGACATAGAAGCAGAGAAATTGCTTTAAGGAATATTCTAATGCAGTTCACTAACCATTAAGTATTGTTCTACTTTTGTGAGCTTACATCTCTATTGATATGAATCTTTTATGTCCTGCAGTGCAAGTTGTAATACTTGGATAACTAGTATAGTTAGAGCAGTTTTTCATTAGACCTGAGAAAGTTTGGAATTGCTCATGATCTTTGAGCAACTGAGTCTCCATTTTATGATATTAAAAAGTTTTTATGTTTTAATAAACAAATATTCCTGAATGTATTCCCAAACTTGGTTTTAACCATCACTCCTTTAAAAAAAAAAAAAAAGCCGTTTGAAATGTATTTTTGAGACAAGCAATTTACAGGTCTATTTTCTGTGTATTAGTATACCTTGTTTCTGTGCCCTTTTTATCTGTGGCTCTTAATGTGAGTTTATTAGGATGGGAATTAGAACTAATGACATTAAAATTAAATAAGATGAAGAGATAATGACAGAGAAATAAAGAGGGATTTTGAAAATCACAGATGCAGTTATAACAAAACCAAGGCCAAAACTCCTCTACATATATAATCATGTGCAAATTCAGCAACTGTTTATGGAAATTATATATACTGAAATTATGACATGTTTAACTGGAGTAGGACAAATGAAAACTATTGAACATTTTATTCATTTAAAAAACATACTTGGGGCTATCCTGAAATGAGTCACATTTTTAGATCAAAAGGGGCTGAAAAAATGTGTTTATTTTAATTAGAACTCTAGGTTGGCACCACTCTCTGATTGCTGTGGGGTTGGGTTTGACTCTGAGATGTCTTGGGGCCCAAGTTAAGTGTATTTTCTGCCCAAAAGATCTTTGAGCCCCTACCATCTGTGCAGTCCCACTGTCAAAGTGTGCTGAGGGACCCAGTTTCCCATGTTCGTGTGATTCAAGTCTGCCCAACAACAGGCATTGAGGACCTCCTGGCCTCAGGCACCTGCAGTCCAAACCTGTCCTGCTAAATGCTTTTCTTTTTTGTCATGTTTACTAAGTGATATGCACTAGCTTTACTATAGCAACTGTTTTAGTACTCTAACACACAAGGAAGGTAACCAGCTTCAACAAGATAAATCACCTTTAACAATGAGGTAAATCACCTTTAAGAATAATGTAAATCACCTCAGATCAAATTATTCTGTATTGTTCTGAAGATGTTGGGGGTAATAGTCCATACAAGTGCAGAAACCAAAGTATAGTTGCACTACAGTAACTTTGTGCCTCACTGCTTGTGTATAGGCTCTTACCTTCTTGGGACAATGTAGACGGGTAGTCTACGGTGTTTCTTTCCTCAGTTAATAGAGGTTGGCCTTTTTGTCTCAAACATACCATGGAGTTAAAAGGTTGCCCTAAGGCAGCAGAGTAGGAGGTACCTTAGACAAGGAACCAAAACTTGTTCCTGTGAGACTCCTTAGCTTGCATTCAGAACCTTTGAGCAGCACCCAAGACTTTACTTAGACTTGTGTTTTCAGGTTTATAACATGGGCCTGGGATGCAGGAAGCAAGAGCCGGATACAGGAGCTCCAATGTGCAGTGGGGGATATGAGGGCATGGAGAGCTGGATCCTGGTAGAAGGTGTTTGTCATGTGCAACTGGAGAATGAAGGAAACAGAGTAATTCAGAGACAGAAATGGGAGGTTAGCATGTGAAATGGAAGTACAAATGCAATTCTTCTTTACAACTGATTGTGATAAGTCATTCCTAGGTCCTTTTCTACAGGGCTGTTACTTGTCCAGTATGTTCCCATGTTGCACTGTGACATGGGACTATTCCTCCCTAGGAGTAGAAATTTGCACTGTTCTTTGATGAACTTCATAAGGTCTCTACTGTCCCAGTCCTTGAATTTATTAAGGTCCTTGTGTATTGAATTGTGGTTTGGTATCTGTTTTAGCCATCATTCCCCTAAAATGGACATTATGTTATCCTTTTTTCTTATCATCAGGAACCTTCTCTGATTGCTGCAGTCTTTCACAGATGATAGGCAGTACCCTCACAGTCATGTTGGTCACCTCTGTGGGTGTCCAAACCAGTCCCTTAGATATAAGTATGTCCAGCCTGTAAGCACTTCCTAGCCTATTGCTGCCCTGCTGCTGGTTGTCCCTCTTCTTTGCAGACTATCCTACATGCAGAGGTCTAGGAACAAGCTTTGCCTGTAAAGACAAAGGCAAAAAAGTCATTCAGCCTTTCTAGTGCTGTTCACTGATAGTTCTTCTCTGACCATCAGCACACCCACATTTTTACTGAGCTTCCTTTTGCAGACTCAGGGACCTGTAGAATCCCTCCATGTTTTACCCTCCATAAAGGCTTTGGCTTTCCTGATTTTGTTCCAAACCATGCAGTTGTACTCTTGTTTCGTTGTCTTTTCTTGCTTCCATTCTTTGTACACTCAATTTTTGCATTTTAGTCACCAGTAAGTTTCTTCCTAAGCCAGCTAATATTAGGGTTTTTTACCTGTTTCTGAGATTATGAACTGTTTTGCTTGTTAAAAATGTATTACAAATATTTTCCCTAGTCTTTTTCTCAGAAATGGATGGATTGGAAAAGAGAAAACAGTCAGAAAGAGAAAACTTCTGTATAAGCAATCTGTTTCAAAAAATCATAATCAAATGCAAAATTTATTAGGGGAAACTGTAGAGCTACAGTTTCAGAAAAAATAAAAAAGTTTTACCGCTATTTATAAACTGAAATAATTTTTTCTTGATCAATGTTTGTTCTTCATTAATCTCTTCTCTCCTTACTGTCCATAGTGAATGAACACCATGTAACCAGACAGCTATAAACCTTCAGCTGCAGATCACTGACAGGAGTCTATAGACCACCAGTTTGGGAAACCTCTGCTTTAAACCTCTAAATGATTCAGCATTTGTGTAAGTCAGACACATTCTGTTATTATATAGCTAAATAATTTTTTAGCCTTGTTCACTGCAATGCTAAGAGGTTCAAACACTGTATGAACTGTTTACTAATGCAAGTTGTATCTCTAATAATTAGGTAATAAAAATGGAAATTGTATGTGAGCTATAAATATGTCCTTAAAATGTGCATGAAAAGCAGTGTGTTGTTTACAGTCTGTTAGAGAAATCCTTGCCACAGTCACACATGACTGTCTTATGTTGGTATTTTGGCAGTTACAAAGTTTGTGATTTTTTTTTTTATATGAAACTTTGGTTTAAAACAATATTGCTAAACATCTAAAGTCCCATTATATTGGCATTTAAGGCAAGGCTCCGCTATTCTTGCTTAATAATCCAAATGACATGTAGAAAATACTGCATTGATAAACATTCAGAAAATCTAATACTGTCCTGGCCAACTTGAATATTTCAGGCAAAGACAAATATTTGAAGTTGGACTTCTACTTCCTCAGCTGCTCTGCCCTTTTTTACTTTAGGATGAGAGGTACTATGTATGTGTTAAAGTATTACAAGGGGAAACAGTTTGACTAATATAGGTTGAAGTGTCTTATGAACGGAAACTGAAACACAAACTATAGAAAAATTACTTAAGTCACTGCCGAGATACATCCATCTCTGGTAATGCATAAAAGCTAATTAACAGTGCAGTGAACTGGAGGCAATTCAGAGGGAGACATTATCAGATAAGGAAGTACAAAAGAAAGTGAAATGTCTTTCAGCTTACTGACTAAGGATAGGTGAATATCTACAAAATGTCTATAAATGACCTTGACAGCAAGGAGGAAGAGTCTGTCTGGAGATGTTCCTTGGGATGCTATGTCTGTAGGAGTAATAGGATAAAAGAAGAGGTGATCAGGTTGTGATATAAAAGATTAAGGCCTTTTCCATGCTAGTGTCTGGCAGCTATTAAGGGTGCATGCATATAGACCCTAGATACAGATAAGAAAACATTTTTACTGTGCATTGTGCATACTCTGGTATAAGACCAGCTAATGTAAATTGTGGTTCTTTACTGTATATATAGCATCCGTAAGAGAAGAACAGCAAAAACCACTGAATACTGACTCCCAAGTTGGATATATTTCAAGGCAAGGAATAGAAAAGACATTATTTCATGCATTTAAAGCTCAGCCAGAAAGTGCTGCTCAGAGCATTTTGAGAGCAGTCCTGCTCTCACAAGGAGTTGGACTTAATACTCCTAATAAATCCTTTGAAACTGTATTTCTTGTTAGGGGTTGATAGAGCTTCCTAGTGCCATCCCTGGCTGAATAGGATCAAAAAAGTTATTCACCTCATACATCCGTTTGCATAGACCTTGCTGTTTTCGTTCTGGGTTTTGCTTTGTAGGGACACTTGTGCATAGAATGCTTTGTGGAAAATAAGTGCTTGATCTGTGCCTGCTCCTGATAGTTGAACTTTCCTCTCCTGAATTTTCTTACTGTTATATAGATAGGTTTGGTATACAGAGTTGGTGAACAGTAACATGCTACTACTGATATAAACAAGGACAACTAAAATGGAAGACAAGCCTCAAATCTCCCCCTTGTTTGCATATCTTTTGTTGTCGTTTTCTTCTCTCCTAGCTTTTTCAACATTTCCTCTTGTAGGTTTTCTATGCATGTTATATGTGTTCTTTTACATCACTGTCAGAATTATGTGACTTTATAGCTTCAGCCCTACTTCTTCTACTCAAATGATAAAGTGAAATACATCTGTCTGCATCTTTATCCAGGTTAAGAATAACTGATGTTCTAACAAATTATTCCCCTTCCATCCATGATCAGCTATTTCCAGGAGCTCTCATTCTCTGTTGGTATCCATAATGAAGGTTTAATAGTGCTGAATCTTATTTTGAGTGGTATTAATGGAACTCAGTAATTAGTCAACCTATCAAATTGTGCTGTTGTTTTAAAAAAAATTGTAAATATATGAGCTCACTCTTGCCTGTTTGAACTCAGTTCTTGCAGTATGCCTTATTGACTAACCAGTCATTTGAAGAGTTCATACACAACTCTTTGATGTCCATTAGAAATACAAGAACAAAAAAATACCCCACAAACCTTTTTAGAGTATTTTCATGAACAGTTTTGATCAGTTGTTGTTTTGATAAGTGCCTGAGTTCTGCAGATGAAGGTCCAGCAGATACCATGGGAAAGTGAGCTCTGTAGCAACTGGAAGCAAAGCTGTAGTAGATGGGTACTTTCACTTGGCCATTTTCCTAGTCTGTGTGAACTGTCAGTCAGTTGGCAAAAGGGGACAGAAATATTTTCTTGAAATTTTTTCTGTTCATATGAGTGAGGTTGTAGGTCTTGTAGTTACAC